>NC_056748.1:1058346704-1058529204 GCF_019279795.1 Protopterus annectens
CAAAGTGCCAAGATAGTTCCCCCTGATATAAAGTCCCTAACAGTGACCCTGACTAAGAAAAGGATGCTACCCTGCTGAATACAGTACACTGAAGTCAGCCCACAACAAAGTGCCAAGGTGGAAACTTAATACTGTTCGCCATTTTAAACTGTAAGCTTGCTGACTGGGGTCTAAAGCACCTATAGTCTGTCCCCATTTGAATTGGCGAACTCCCAACTCTAACTAAAAAGTAGTTTACCCCTGCCCTCTAATAATTGTATTTCTAGCCATCAAAAAATTCCTAAAATTGTATTAACTTTAGCAAATACATTATAAATTGTATTAAAAAAAAGCAAAACCTATAGCTAGCATAAATTGGAGCTATAAACTACAATAATTAAGTTCAATGAAACAGAATAAAATGCCCAACAAACACCAGGTACCTTCATAAATCAAAAGTAAAAGTCCATAAACCACAAAAATACTGCTAAGGTAAGGCTCCAGATTTCAGTTGTAAAAAATATACATCAATGGTTCTTTCCAGCAGTACTAACTTAATTAAAACACAAGCACTTTCACATTTAGCTTCATCAGGTGTATGCAACAACATAAAAACACACCTTTTTTATTTCATATGCTTATATCACATGCCACTAATTAATCAAGTCTTAAAAAGAAATATAAATCTGGAGCCTTACCTTAGCAGTATTTTTGTGGTTTACAATAATTAAGTGCCATAATACTTACCTAACAGCTCTAGGGAGACCTAGGAAACCTTGTAAAGCACAATAGCCCTGCTCCGTTCGCTCCCCTCCCTGCCGCCAATTTCCACCCACACCCACTGCCTCTAGATTTATAGCACTACTTACTAGATCCGATCACCTTTCATCTGGGATAATTCTTCCCACCCTATTCCTCTACCTACAATTTACTAGCACCTATTAGCTTTTATCTAGCATTCTCCCACCCCCTTCCGGTACAGTTACATTACCACCCTATCTTTTGGTGTTGCATCACCAGGTAAAACAGTTCCTCAACACACTAGCTGTATCCCAAACAATTATACACTCCTCTCCACTACCCCTCTTGCTGGTCCCATACCTCCTCCTGTATGTCAATTTTGTATTTTTCAATTTTTAACTTTATGATTTATGAAATTTATTGTTGAATGTATACTTATAAGGTTGAAACAAGCTAGTATATAAGTTTTACGTTAGATGTACTGTTTCACTTTAAGAGCAGTAGGATGTGATGTCATGGCTTTGAAGTGATTTAAACTACTGTGACAGGAAACACTGTAAATCTGATGAAGTTCCTAATACATTAAGCTCAGGACGAAAGTACTTATTTGTTTTACTAATAAAAACAGTTGTGCGATCTGCTACTGCATTTGCTTTTTTTATTTTTTGAGTTTGGAACTGTTTTTCATTTCTTGGGGATTCAAAACTAAGATTGTTTTTATTTCAAATTGTTAAGTTATATGTTTTTTATTCCCATCAGAGAAATAATATTGCTATGTATGTTTGTTTATTGATATTTTTTTTACAGAAAGGCATCAATAAAGAAAATGATATGTTTGTTGGACAGCTTAATAATAGTACATATATGTTGTTCCTTAAATGTAACAAGTCAAATGAGTGTGTATCAGTTTTGGATATGAAATTTTGTAAGGATGTTTATATGAACAATTTTGAAACAAGATTGTTTAGGAAAGTTTGCTTTAGTAATAGCTTTGCATATTGCATTAGTGGGCATCCAAGGCAAATAAAATGTAATACTATTAAAAATCAAGCTATGCAGGTTGAAAGGCAGAGTACTACGGAAGAAGAATCTTTTTGACAGATAGGTCTGTTGTTTAATATGTTCCTTCACAGAAGATATATCCATCCATTGATACTAAGGAGGTGATTGAAAGAGTTCAGAGTGGCAGAACTACTTGTTACAAATCAGTTTATAAAGAATGTACATTGAATTATAGCTGGAAAGAAGAGATTAAAATGAGAATGGTGACAGAATTCAGGGTGGGTGTGGATTGCATAGAAATGTTATAGGTTCATAGCTTGATAGGTAATTACTAGGCTAGTTGCCCATTTAACCTTAGCGAATTTCCCTTTTTGTACTGGTATTAACCTATCCCATTTGGTGTTAAATTGACCTTAACTATCCCCTGGTCAGTAATTATATATTAACCCAAGTACTGATAAAAAAGCAATGGGAAAATTTTACAGAGTAATTACTTAATATAGTTGCAATGTAAACTATCTGTCTTCGTATCCAATCTCTCTTGCTTTCTTTATTTCTGTGGCTGAATAATCAGCATTGATTAAACAGTATTCTTACTTATGAGAATATTCAAACAGAATTACTAAAAATTTAACACACTGGGTTAATTTTCTTGTATTGTATACCTCTGCAATATGCATTTCTCTTGTATATCTACTTCAATTTGTATTATGTAAAAACTTTCTTGACTTTCAAACTTAAGTTGATGTTATGTAAAATTTCTGTGATTGTATGGAGCTTTTCTCTCTAGGCCTCCACTGAAAATGGGTTGTTGCGCTGAGTGTATTTTCTCAGTCAACAAATGTCAATAAATAACAAATAAATAATTTTCAAATGAACTGGTAGTTGATGACCCTAAATTCTATAATGAGAGGTGAAATAATTTGAAGAGTTTATTTGAAATAACTGAAAATGCTGCAAAGTACCAAATTACACAGAAACCTAATGAGATATATAAATGCTGAGGGTGGGTACGAGTTGTGTAAGTATATGGCTGACAGGTTATATATTTTGCACCAATGGATGTATATAAGGAGGCCATGTCAGGTATACACAGACTTCCGCTAATGTTGCATCCTACCTTACTCGTCGATCATTTTATATTAGTAAAAAAAACTAGAAAATTAAGGGAGAAGTCTCAGACCACTTTTATTCTATTACAAGAATCCCCTTTATAAGATGTCATCCAATTGTAAAAATTTTAAACAAGTAATTATTTTTTCCACAAGGGTGGGTTTTAATGCCATTTGTGGAATGTTGATTTATTTTGAATAATAAGAGGATTATTGATAGATAAAATTGACTGCCAGTATTTGTTCCAATTCTTAATGAGGTTAACCAATATTAAGCCCATGTTAAATGCAAGGAATCTGAATTGTATGTAAGTTTTTTTTAGTATGCACTACTTTTTTAAAGATTGGTAGATATTTAATAATCACAGTGATGTAACCAATGGTAGTGAAATATGAATGGTTAATTTTAATAAATGGTGTTTTAAATATGGTTGGAATGATGTTTTAAATATTATTGTTTTTAATTGATTGTGTCTGAAGCGGTCTGATTTGATGTATTGTGGATGGAAGCACCAGTTTTTATTAAATGGTAGCATTTTCCATTGGTCTCTTAGTAATATTTTTTTATTTTACAGTTTAGTTTATTAGTAGCAATTTTGTTGCATTTTTTTGCTGGGTTGTTTGGTGCACGTGCGCATGCACGCACACACACACTTACTTTTGCTAACAGTCTTTGGGTCTATATTGCTTTGTCAAAGACTGAAAATATCGAAACTGATATGGTCGGAACCATATCAACGAAAGTGAAAGACATCGAACGTTTTAAAGGAAGTCTCCATAAGGGGAGATTTCTGTTTACTGCAATGTAGTGCGATCTCAGAGTTGGTATATTTAAGTAGTGGGGGTGTGGGGCTGCAGGGGGGCTTGACTCCCTGCTTGCAATGTTTAGTTGTTTTATTTTTTCTTTTTTGTTTTCTTTTTTTATGTTCGAAGTTTCAAAATATCAATCATATGGTGTCGACCATATCAGATTCGATATTTTGAAATTTCGATGATGTGATATAAACACCAGTCTTCTGCCAAACTACAATATGATGAACCTGTTTAAATGTTTGCACTTGCATTAACACATGTTTTATCTTACCTCTGTAGTTTTGTGTACATGGAGTGATTTTAGGTAAAAGGTTAGAGGGGACAAATCATCTAACATAAGATGGTGGTAATAGTTAGGGGCTTGCCAGGCAAGTAAAATATTCTCTTTGGTGCCCTTTCATTTAAAATGGCTTATCAGTGAGGTATGTGATGAAAGACCTCAGTGAAATGTCTGTATATGTATATATGTGGGTATGTAATATATGCATGCATGTATACAGACATACATATATAACTATAGGCATGACATGACTACACTTTGTCATGGCACATTTTGTTGATCGTTTTAAGTGTTTTACTGTCAGGGTTGTGTTGTGGATCTGTCAGGAACTGGTTTCAATTTGTTCTCAGATGTCATACCACATATTAAAGGGAAGAGGTTATTTTTTTTGTTTTAACACTTTTTTATTACACATTTGTATCACTGTTGAGGCAGTATATGTATAAATCAGTTATGTGAAGTGTTGGGGTGGAGACACTCCTAAAAGAGCTAAAATAAAGTTAATAAATTTATGTGGTGTTTTTGTATGTAAGGTTTGGGCTTGCAATATTTTGTATTTATCTTTTCTAGTTTGTGATTAGAAATACATATAAAATGTGTACATATATACATGTCTGCTTATGCGTTAGGATTTATTATTTATTTGTCGACATTTAATTACCGTGAAAGTCCAACTGAGTAGAAGTCTATTTTCAGTGGATGCCCAGGTAGAAAATCTCCAAATTATTACAAAACATTTTAAGAACATTAATTTTATAATCTTCAAAAATAAAACAAAAGCTTCCATAGTTTAAATTATAACAAATTAGACATAATGTAAAACCTGGGTTAAGAATTCAATATAAGGTATATGACAATCATTTAATATTTAGATACATTTTAGACAGTAGAGAAATTAAAGGTAAGTTAGTCTAATGCAAACAGGAATTGCAATATGAAGTGAGGGAAAAACAGGCTTATCGTATATTTACAGATAAAGTCTGGAAAGAAAATTAGATAGTAGTAAGGAAGTAAGTGAAGAAGGGAGAATAAGGAGGCATAAAGAATGAAAAGGAACTTGTTCACATTTAGGAATATAGTTTATTCTAGTTTTGAGCAAGAACAGAGCCAGATTTTAGCTAGAAGGTCTTTCAGAGTGGTTTTGAAATATGGGATTGAGGGTTTTGACCTGATGGATGCAGGTAAGGAGTTCCAGGCCTTGTACGAGTACTGACAATGCCAAGCAGATCTGTTAGGTTTGTAGACAGACAGGAGTTTTTGGTTACTGGATCACAATGACTGACTGGGAATATACTTGTTTAGAATTTTTTTTAGTGCTGAACAGACAGATGGATAATTTTATAGGTAGTAAGTTGTGTATTTCTTAGTTGATGTGGCAGTTTTAACCAATCAAGACTTTTCAGTGCAGTGCAATGTGTGGAAAGTGTAAAGAGGAAGTATGGGTAGGTGATTGAGACAGAGTTGGAGAGTTGTTGCGATATATTATTGAGTCATGGTAGGATGAAGGATGGCACAGTAGGAGGGGGAGAATAGAGGATACGCTGAAGAGGAGCATAATTATGTACAGGAATCTGTATTTTATAAATGTCAGGTAGTGAGGGAGTAGGACTGAGGAAGAAAACAAGAAATTATAGGACAGTGAGCGAATCAGTGATGGTGGATTCTGAAAGCAGGAAGAGGATAGGTAAGGAGAGAAATATTTTTTTACAAAAGAAGAGGAGTATGTTGTCCTGGTATCTCCTTTGGAATGTAAGGACTAGAGGGGTATTAAAGGCTAGAGTATAATAATGTAATCAAAATAAGAAGAAATGAGGGTTTATTTGGGAAAAAAATTACAATGTGGAATAGATAGGTACTACTAGGGAGGATTGTGATTACAAATGGATATAGTGCAAAGCAATGTGGGAGGGAGAAAGGCAGATGGGAATGGGACTAGAAAATGAATAGAGATAGGGAAGTGGGAAAGAAGAAACAGAAGTATATGTATAGAAGTAGTAAGGTCACTTTGGTAGGGTTTTGGAATAAGATTCACAAGTGAAATGTGTATGTAGGAAGTATAATTTAGAGTAAGAGGGGGTGTGTGGGAATTGGGAGTAGGTTAGGCGAGTGAAGCGAACCTGAGCGTAGTGAGCTTCCCACCCTCAGGTCAATTTGCAGATTGACAGCAATTAGTTTATAGCCCGAAAAAAGTAATTAACAAAGAGATGCAGGTAAAACAGGTTGTCTGTCATTTCTTGACACTAAATAACTGGCACATGCAGTATAGTTTACTGGTCAATCAAAAGGGGACAGTGAGCAACTTAGTACGAGGTCCTCAGAATGAACAGACTATTTCACAGAGATTTTCAGTCACAGAGCAGACATGCATTTAACTTATTAATGTAATGCACAGCAACCTTACTTTAAACACTGACAAAATTCTCAGTAAACTCATAGGTGTAGAGCCTTGTGGCAGAGCTCCTGTAATATCGAAGTCAGATGTAGTGACCGCAGGCTCTGCTCTATGAAGGAAGATAATGACTCCTGCTTTTTTCCTGAACATATGCACATACATGTCTGAGGATGCAATTTTGATTGTTGAAGCAGGTCTTATTTAGGCTTGAGGGTGTTAGAAACAGATATGATGAGTTGGATTTGTTTGCGGGAGTGTGCACTGGGTTGAAGGGCTGGGTTCCACTTTTCCTTATATGGGAGGTATAATCTGATATATTGATTTTATTATTATGTATTTCATTGTTTTAGTAATTGTAGGAGTTATGTTTATTAGCCTTTGTTTATTTGGTTTTGATTTTGTTTGAATATAATAATGTAATTCCAAGAGTATTAAATAATTGAAACTTTCTCTTTTACATTAGTACTGTATGTTCCTTAATGACCATTAAAACATCCACCAGTATATTTTAAGCATAGTTTCAGTAGGCACTTGTTTAACACACCATTTAAAAGGCAACACCTGCCTGCATTTCTGCATCTCATCTGTTTTGTATTCACTTACTGTCCTTTGACTAGAACACACAAAATTTGGTCCACAGGCAGGTATGCTGCTAATTTCTTGTACATCCTTCATGATATGTACAAAGATACAGAAATTATCAATAGAATTTTAAGAGTAGATTATTGAAGAAGCATCAGGATTTTGCTAATATGATATATTCAAATTGCAATGAATTTTCACTTTTTGTGCCCATATATACACAGATAAAACAACAAGGGGAATGGATGTTACATGTAATGGGTTCTCAGAATTTTGAACTACTGACTTGGAGATCAGAAGAAGAAACAGAAGAGAGATAACTGGTCATGGCTGACAGATCAAGAAATCACCATGTATACCCTTATGACGTACTTCCGCTTAATGACAAAAGGTTATATTTAGGTTCATAGGTAGGTACTAGGGTCAATATTATATCCTCGAACGCTTAAAAAAGCGAACGCTGATTGATCAAACTTATTTTCGCGAAACTGCAAAATATCGAAGCAGCAAAAACTTGAATTTTTTCCTAGGGAAAGAATTTGGTTGTCCGTTTCTGTTGCTTCGGTATTTTCAGTGTTATGGTGGAAAGTTACTGGTCGGATTCAGGTAAGTGTGCGATTGTGTGGATGTGAGTGTTAGGGTGATTTAGGTGAGTTAGGGTTAGGGCTCGGGTTAGGTGTGTGTGCGATTGAGTGGACATGAGGGTTAGCGTGGATTTAAGTGAGTTAGGGTTAGGGAGCGGGTGAGGTGAGTGTGCGATAGTGACAGACCTTAGGGTTAGGGTTTGGTTAAGGTAAGTGGGTAGTTAGTGGTGTGTGCATAGTTTAGTGTAGGGTTAGGTATCAGATTTTAGGTGTATGTGTGTGGATTTCTGTTTGTTTGGTGTGCTTGTGTTGTGTGTATGTGTTTTGGATCAGCGATTTTTTTCCCTGGGAAAAAAATCGCTGATCTGACAGTTTGAGATTGTAAGCTTTCGCTTAAATTAGGTCGATCAATCAGCGTTCACTTTTTTAAGCGTTCAATGATATAATATAGACCCAGGTACTAGGCTAACGGCCCTGGGGCCTATACAAGCCCAGCCAAAAAGGTACCCTGGCTTTTGCCACCCAAGAAAATTATTTTCCTGTGCCACTGTCGAGAAGAGCCACAGAGGTGATTCCTGGGGTGAATTTCCTATTTCCTATCCAATCATCAAGATTTTTCTTGAAGAGTGCTAATGAGGAGCTTTGTTTGATATAGATAGGTAGTTTATTCCAGAGTATGGGAAGTCTCTGGGACAGGAATCTATCCCTCCGGCATGTTCTGTTTATTGTGGTGACAAGGTTTAGGTCCCTAGAGCATGTAGCTCGGAGGGATTGGGATTTCTTTAAGTGGAGCATGTCTAACAGCTCTTGGTTTGACATAGCTTTGTATGTTAGGCAGAGATAACCTCTGAGTAGGCGATATGCGATGGAGTAAAGCTGGAGTTTTTTGAAACGGTCTGCGTAGGGCATCTGTTTGAGGCCGGTAATCCTCTTTGTGAGGTATTTCTGCGGCCTTTCCAGTTGTTGTAGATGTCTTGTGAGGTACATACCAAAAGGGGCGTTGTGCTCTATAATGGGTCTAATGAGTGATGAGTAGAGGGGAACAATGACCTCTTTTTTTCTGAATGAGAAACCTTTTGTGATGAGGTGTGCCATGTAGAAGGATTTCCTCACTACTGTGGCGATGTGATTATTAAAGGAGAGACTACTGTCCACCTGTGTCCCAAGGTCTCTTATCACACTTTCGGTGTTAAGTATACTACTGCCTATGTTGTAGTTCATCGGTACTGAATTTTTACCAAAGGGGATGACAATGCACTTTTTGGCATTGAGCTTGAAGCCATGGCTTTGACACCAGGCATCTGTCTCAGTGAGGCGCTTTTGTAGGATGTCCACATCGTTAGGAGTTTCAATTATGGCTCCTAGTTTGCAGTCATCTGTGAACTTCATTAGCCAAAGACCTTCTGTGTTAGCCTGTACTTCAGAGAAGTAGATACCAAACAGGAGAGGACCCAGGACTGAACCCTGTGGTACTCCACTTGTCACTGGTCTGAAGTCGGATTTGGAGTCTGATACTTTCACAGTGTGGGTTCTGTCAGTGAGCCAGTTGGCAATCCATCTTGTGACATAGGGATTTATACCTAGTTTAGTGAGTTTATCTATAATTCCAGAGTGAGCGATGGTGTCGAAAGCCTTGGCAAGATCTAGATAGGCTGTGTGAACCACCTTACCCTTGTCTACGGCTTTGGTGACTACTTGAAAGAACTCTATTAGGTTTAGGAGACATGATCTGCCTTTTACAAACTCGAACTGGGTGGGGTCCAGAGTTTGGAGATTACCAATGTCTTTGTTTATACGTTTGGTTTATTTATTTATTTTTATTTTTTATTTATTTTTATTTTACATTTGTTGACCGGGCTGGTCCAACTGGATATATGTCCATTTTCAGCAGAGACCCGGGGAGAAAATCTCCAAGTGAAATAATGATACGTTCCATGGCCTTGCAGACCAGGCTCGTCAGGCTAATGGGGTTCGTGGTGGCTCCCCCCTTTGTGGAGTGGGATAACCGTTGCTGTGTGCCATTCAGCAGACACAAAGCCTGAGGTGAGGGTATGATTGAACATGGTACTTAGGTGGGGTGCCAGTTCATTCTGTAGTTCATGTAGAATGCAGCCTGGGATGTTGTCTTGTCCCATGGATGCTGTGTTCTTGGCTTTGGAGAGTGTGGTTTTTACCTGTGCAGCCATGATTACAGGAACTTTGCATTCTTTTGCTATAGAGATGGGCTCTTTAGGGGGTGAGAGGGGGGGTAAAGTTAGCACTGAACCTATCTGCCAGGATGATGGCAATATCAGTTGGGTCTGTATATTTAATGCCATTGTGCTATAACTCAGAGCAGATCTGAGTGTTGCCATTGAGATTCTTTACATAGCTATAGAATGCTTTGTGGTTGTCTTTAGAATCAGTGGTGAATTTATTTTCATAACTAGCTTTGGAGGATTTTATCAGGGATCGCAGCTTCTTACTGAAGCTGACCAGGGAGCTCCTCCACTCGTGGGATTTTACTCTCTTTTTCAACAGTTTCTTCTTTCTGTTGTACAGTTTGTTTATGGCAGGGGGCCAGCAGATTGGCTTCCTTTTTTTGAAGGATAGTGTCTTGGTTCTGTTTGGGATAGCACGATCAGTGCACTCATGTAAGTGCTTATAAAGTGCAATTGTGTAGGATTCAGTAGTCATAACTGTATTGTCCATCTGCATAGGTTTCATGAAGTTCACCACTTCTGTCTTAAGAAGCATAAAGTTGGCTTTGGAGAAATATTTTACCATGGTTTCCTTAATGGGGGGTGGGGGCAGGATGTGGATTTCTAGGGTAATTAGCTTATGGTCGGATCGTACCTATGAGGTGTTGACTTAAGGTGTGGAACACCGGTCACTCATGTTGGTAATGACTAGATCGAGGGTATTGTTGCCCCTGGTGGGGGTGTGGATAAGTTGATCCAGGGCATTGGAGTTTATGAATTACAGAAATCGTTGAGCGAATGAGTTGGTACATGAGTAGTTTTCCCAGTTAATGGTGGGGTAGTTGAAATCACCCATTATTAGGGTGTTTGGTTGAACCCTAATATTTTCCAGTACATCAAGAAAAGAGGAGTGAGAATCCTGGGGCATAGTGGGTAATCTGTAGCAAGCTACAATTTGGATTGCAGTTTTGCCCAGAGTTAGTTGCACTTGGATAACCTCGGCTGCATTATGCTGAGCAACTAGCCTGGAGGTGTGGATATCCTTAATGAATATGGACACACCTCCGCCTTTGGTGTTCCGGTCCAGGTTACATGGCTGAAAAGTGTGGTATGAGTTATAGCCTGGTAGTGCAGGGGTGCTCTCTGGAGCCTTGAACCAGGTCTCAGTCACTGCACAGATATCAATGTTATCCATTTTAAGGAGTGCCTCGAGTGAGTGCATTTTGAGATTTAGACTTCTAGCATTGAGTAGCATCACCCTCAGTTTTTGCTTGCCTGTTCCTGTTATGGTGGTGAATTTGTCATTTGAACATTGCTTAAAAAAGTCACTATAGTGGCGTCAAGAACCTTAGCCAGTATCCGGAATTCCAGGGGTGACAGGTGCAGGCCATCTCTGGCAAAGCATCATGGTCTGTCGACCATGTCATCCCAGGCAGACAGATACTGGATCCCGTTAGAATGGCACCAGAAGCTTAGCCAATTGTTGATGGCAATCATTTTGTCCTTGTACTGCGGCATTATTCTGGGTGATGGCAGAATGCTACTCAGGGCTATGGTCATACCTGCCTGGGCTACAAGATCAGAGAGCTCTTCCATGTCTCTTTTCATGTAGCCCAGGGAGGTACATCTCAGGTTGTTCACACCAACATGGACAATGACAGAGTCATATTTGTACTTGTTGTGGAGTGACCTGAGTGCGTGGGTTATGTGGAGGATCCTGGTACCCGACAGGCAGCTGACAGTAACCTTCTCCTTGTTTAGCCTGGTGAGCGGGACATCAGTGTGCCTGACTATAGATTCACCTATGACTAGTGTGTTGGGTACATTGTTTTACCTTATTGGTTGTGGTTGAGTGGCACACTGAGTCTGTGGGTTATGTGTCATTTGCGTTGTGTTGAGGGGGTGGAGGTTGCTTGCATTTCTGCTTTGGAGGTCTCTGTTGCTTGAGCAGATTATTATTGAGAGCTTCCGTGAATGCTTTTGTGTTTCTATGTGTGGATTTTGGTGGTGTAGATTTAGTGAGACTATGTGATGAGTGTGTTGTGGTGCAAGTGTTTACCTTCTCCTCTTGACTGTCAAGTTCAGTCTTGATTGGAGAGAGCTTTACCTCCAGTTTGGCTAGATAAGTGCATCTCTCACAGGTTGTAGTGTTGGGTGGTAGGAGGACAGGGTTGTCTGTGTACATGAGGCAATTTCTACATTGCCCCAAGATGCCCAGATTCATCAGATAGACAAGAGAGAACACTGGGAGCTGACCCTTGGACATGCCTGAATAAAAAACTATTTTCCCCTAGATAAGTGAGGAAAGTGAGTACAAGAGCTGTTTTTCTCTAAGCAAGTGAGGAATGTAAGTACCACAACTGTTTTCCTCTAGGTAATGAGGAAGGTTGAGTGCTGTAGTAATTAGTAGGTTATTTAGTGCTTACAAGTTCTGAACAAGTGCTGATCATGAATAAGCAAATTCAAGTGCTAAAACTAAAAATCTGTATCTGGACTAAACTAGTTACTGGAAAGGGGGGAAACAAGTGCAAATGTGGGCTTTTAAATCAGAAAGTTGAGAGATGGAAAAACTGCCCAAACAGCCAATAACTACAATTTCTGGGCCAGAACCACTCCTTATGTGGTAGATAGGTTACCTAGTGCTTACCACTCCCACTGATAAGCTAGAAGGCTTCCCTCCAACACAGAAAGCTTGGGGGGCTCAGACGCTTACATACAGTCCTGGATACAGCAAATTTGAATCTGGACTACACTAGTTACAGGAAAGGTATTTATATATATATATATATATATATATATATATATATATATATATATATATACAGAAAAGTAGCTAAAACAGCAGTCAAAACAATTCAAATGCAGTGCAAGCTAACACACTTGAGCATGTAGCATTTTTAGACCAAACAGTTTAAAAAATGAAATGAAATTAAAAATGACTAAAAACAAGTGCAGAAGGAGTCTGTTAGGTAGAATGAGGTAAATAAATGGGACTGGGGGACTGCCCAGATCAAATCTACAGTGCAACTGCAAAAGCCTCCAAATTTAAACAACAACACAGAAATAGGGAGGGTGAGTATGGGAAAACCAACACCTTCAGCAGAGATCTGAAAAACTATACAGTGAAGCAAAAATAACAGTGCACAACTCTGAAGTCAGCCAGCAATGATATAAAATTAGTCAAACAACAATTACCAGTACACAACTCTGAAGTGCCAGAAAAATATACTCAGCTCTGTATATCTCCAGATAGTTTGAAGAGCACTCTTTCAGGACACAGGAAGGCTCCAAGAATGATATGCAGACTTTTTAACTAAGAGGGTCTAATTCTATGCAAGCAATCCTTGAGATGGTCAGATAACACACAGGATGTAAAAATAGTTATACCAACTTAAGACACAGAGAAATAGGGGACACCTTCAGCAGAAATCAGAAAAACTATACAGTGAAGCAAAAATAACAGTGCACAACTCTGAAGTCAGCCAGCAATTATATAAAGAGAGTCAAACAACAATTACCAGTACACAACTCTGAAGTGCCAGAAAAATATACTCAGCTCTGTATATCTCCAGATAGTTTGAAGAACACTCTGTCAGGACACAGGAAGGCTTCAGCAAATCTTGCATTTCAAAATTTTGCGTTTCATAACTGAAAAAGGTAATGGAAAAAAAAAGAAGTATGGAGGTTCTCGGGAATCATACTTATGATGAATGCATAGGCTATAGATGTGTGTATCTGTTTGTGCAAGGTATACCCATATGTTGTGTGATTGTTTGTGTGATTGTGTTCAGAATCATGGGAGGGTGTAGCATACGCAGAGACAGGATGACTGAGTGAGGAAGTAATAGACACAATGCTCCTTTAACATTCACTTTATCGAATTGTTCAGATGAAATCAAATGAAACACAGCTATATGTTAGACATCCAAAATCGATGTAAAAGCTCTTGAAATGTAGATACATCCTTCCAAAAAGGGGGCACGAGTGAGCAAACCTAATACCCCTACTCTCAGTAAGATTATGGGATGGTACGCAGAAACCCAAGTTTAAAAAGCTACGCATGGCACCATGATATATAAATGTAAGCATGTTATCATATCTGTTGTAAGATAGCAATATTTTAGAAAAAAATATATATGTTTTTTGTTTTTGCTAATTTTCTGAAAGCAGACAGTAGTAGAAATACACAACAGAGTATGACTACTGACTGCTAAGGAACTTTGAAAGTATATGCATTTTGAGCTAGTTATAGAGCTCTACATATATTCTTGTAGTTGCAAAGGGCATTTTATAAAAATGTGATCTCATGAATTAGCTGATTGAAGAAATATTAAAGCCTATTATATAACTCTTAATTTGCAGTTAGCATAGCGCAATGTCTCCAAAATCTTCAAACCTTAATCTGTCTCACCTCCTCATGACCCTTTCAGTGATAATCTTTTTCAAATATCAAGGGATGTACATAGTTGAGTGGAGTGGTCAGTAATTTAATGAAATGGTTTTGATGGTTTCTCATCATGTATGTTTTAAGTCTACCAACTTAAAGATAATGCTAATGTCTCTCTACTCTTCATTTTCTCACTCAGTCATATCCTTTTAGGTCTTGGCTTTCCTTCTAATATTCTGTAAAATAATCCATGTGCTGTTTTCTTCAAGTTGCAGAGCTCCTTTCATACGCTTGGAGATGAACATGTGCTTTATAATCTCATTGACTGTCCTGTGTATATCATCTACAAGAATTTTCTTATCTTTGGAAACACTGGAGCTAGGGCAGCATAGTGTGTGTCTGTGCAAGCATGTGTATGTGTGTGTGTGTGTGTGTGTGTGTGTGTGTGTGTGTGTGTGTGTGTGTGTGTGTGTGTGTGTGTGTGTGTATAAAATGCACCGTCAAAGTAACATAAACAGAGTCACACAGAAGGTGAACGCAGGAGTGGTTAAGCAGAGGTGAATTTAAACCAAAAGATGAAAGGTTAATATTGGTGGCCCAAGATAGTGGGCTACGCACATGTTGGTTTAAGAAGTCCATTGAACATGGGGGAAAAACAGACAAATGTAGGCTGTGCAAAACAGAACTGGAAACAGTTGCACACCTCATTGCTAGTTGTGACATACTAGTGGCAGAAGGATTGTACACTGAACGGCACAATAATGTGGCAAGACTGTTGCACTTGGGATTGTGTAAACATTATGGTATTGAAGTAGCTGAAAAACACTGGAAACATGAGCCACAAAGCATCACAGAAAATGATGAAGTCTACATCACATGGGATCACCCATAACCAACAGTTCAAAAGAAGACAAAAGTAGCATTGATCATTGAGATCGCTACACCCAGTGACAACAATGTCTTGTATACAGAGAAATACAAAGTCATAAAATATCAGGCTATGCAGGCAGAAATGAGAGCAATGTGGAAGAAAGATACCCAGACAGTTCCAATAGTAGTAGGGGCAACTTGTCTTATAAAAAAGAATCTACAGTCATACTTAGATATGTTACCAATGCATGTAACTCCATACAAATTGCAGAAGGACTCATTGTTGGGCACATTACAGGTGCTGCGAAGAGCACTTCTGGCTGATATCAAAGACTGAAACAGTACTAATTTCATGAACCTTAATCATAGTTTGACTTAGGAATGGGGTCAATTCCCATCATGGAAATAGAAACCCAAAAGACTTGGAGAAATTGAACAAGGCAAAGACTATAAATAGATTAAAATTAAAAGAAACAGTAAGAAGTTCAATTGTACAGGATATGAAATGGGATGAAGTAACAGCCAGAGAAACTAAAACAAAATTAATAAAAGCTCCTAACTCGAAACCCAAACCCAGATGCAATACCTAACTTCTGGCTAAAAGAATTAATATCTTTGCACAAACATTTAGCCTTGAGTGAGAACTACTATGTGCATCCCAAACAGACATCAACCTGATTAACAACAGGAAAAATTATACTACTTAAAAGTGAACCTGTAAGCCATCCTAAAAACTACAGACCAACAACTTGCCTTGCAATGGTGTACAAACTATAGAACTGATAAAGACAAGAGTTTATAGTCATTTAGTAGAAAATTCAGTCATGGCAGTGCAACAAAAGGGTTACAAAAAAAGTCATATGGAGTAAAGAACCATTTGTTTCTAAATAAAGCCATAACAGAGAATTGTAAAAAGGGTAATAATCTAAGTATGGCGTGGATTGATTAGAAGAAAACAGTTGCCAGAATCCCACATTCATGGATAAAGGAGTGCTTACAGATGTATAAGATACATCCTGCAGTGATCAATTACATTACAGTCAGTGACCATGAAACAGTGGCAAACCATTTTGCAATTATGTCATGACAAAGGGCAAATTATTATCCCAGGGATAAAAATTCAGAGAAGGATATTCCAGGCTGATTATTTGTCACTGCTGTTATATTGTCTTGCCCTTAACCCTTTAAGCAGTTTACTTAACAGATTAGGTCTTGGTTACAATTTGGCTCTCAGAAAACAACCTTGCTTAAAGATTCCTCAACTGTTTGTGAATGACCTAAAGATGAGGAGCTTAAACCACAACTGCAAGTGGTTAAAACTTTATCAGATGATATAAGAATGACATTTGATTTTGATAAATGTGCAAAAGCAACATTTAAAGCTGGAAAGTTGCAGAAAAAGGAAAATATCAATCTTTGGCAGGAAAACGATATAAAGGAATTTGAGCAAGAAGGAATATATAAATATTTGGGAATTGATGAAGGATAGGCAATAATCATAAGTGGATGTGAATAAAACTCAGTAAGAATACTTAAGAAGACAAACAGCCTTGTCATCTAGGAATAAAGTCCAAGATATAAACCCATTTTCTCTTCTTGTTTTAACTTAAACAATGAGTGAGAAGGTCACTGAAAAAACAGTCAGTAAAAACAAAATGAAAACTCCAGCAAAGCTAGAACTTCCACTGATTGACCTCCCAGACCTCCTGCATCAGAGGCATATGGGATATATACAAACCTGTAAGCCTTATGAACATCAGGTGTTTCATTTTGTTTTTACTGATAGGTTTTTCAGTGATCTTCTCACTCATTGTTTTAGTTTGTTGTTTGGGATATGTTTGCAGTGACCCTAATGATAATGGACATCAGTTGGGTATAACAGCCCTGTGTTTCTTATGCTTAGTCAAACACTCTGCTTGTGCTGTGCTGATGAGGTCATAACAAGGCCGAAATATGCATATCCACAGATAGTGGGGTTTGGCTTTATTGGCCTGAAATTGTCCATTAAAATGACGAAACAAGTCATGGGCATTCAGAATCGCCAGTTAGCTGAAACACCTGATGTTCATTAGGATCATTTGCATTTATCCCATGTGCATCTGATACAAGAGGTTTGGGAGGTAACTCAGTGGAAGTTCTAGCTTTGCTGGAGTTTTCGTTTTGTTTTTACTGATTGGCTCTTGTTTTAACTTAAAATAACTTTGATGTGCTTCATTGGCCATTGGCCTCAAAGGTACTGAATCAGTTGTACAGGAAAACAAGGAAAATGCTTCATGCTTATCAAATGATATATAAAATCCAGTGCATACCAAGATTATATATTCTACATTCTGAAGGAGGTATGGGGATCCTCAAAAGTGATTACATGTATAGAGCTGTGATTGTGGAACTGCGTACGTATCTGCTAACCTTATCAGATCAGAACATAATGAAAGTTTTACAACATGAGCGGAAATCTAAGATAACCTCTCTGCTAAGTTTAGCAGAAACATTCAGGTGGCAAGTGGGAATGGACAAAAATCAGACAGCAACTAAATGTGCTACAAAATGAAAGAAAAGTAGAAGGATCATATGAGATGGAAAGAAATGTGGGAAAAACATAAATATAGTGGCAAGTAGTATATAGATCTCCTGGAACAACCTTATGTTAATTAGGATTTGATGCAGGAATGGTGAACTATGTACACACTGGTGTACAGAAACAGACAAATGGAAGTTTTGTAAAAAAGAATTGGAAACAGTCGCACACCTTGCTGCTGGGTGTTATATTCTCATGGCAGAGGGCCTGTACACTGAAAGGCACAATATTGTCTCAAGATTGTTACATTGCAGATTGTACAAACACTACAATAAGAAGTAGCTGAAAAGCATTGAAAACATGAACCACAAAGCATTAAAGAGAATGACAAAGTGTACATCACATGGGATCATCCATTACCAACAATTCAAAAATGGTTATGAGAAAACTAAATATAGTAGTCTATGAAAAAAGACAAAAGTAGCAGTGATCATTGAAACTGGTACACCTGCTGATTACAGTGTCTCATGTAGAGACATACACAAAGTCATGAAATATCAAGATTTGCAGGCAAAAATAAGGACAATGTGGAATAAACATACTTAGACAGCTCTGATAGTGGTAGAAGCAATGGGTCTCCTAAAACAGAATTTACTGTAATATTTAGATATGCTACCAATACATGTAACTCTGTATGAATTGCATATGGTGTCACTTCTGAGCACATTGAGGATGCTGCTAAGAGCACTTTTGGCAAACATCAAATATTGAAACAATACTAATTTCATGAACTTTAATTATATCCTGGCTTACAAATGGAATTCATTCCCATCATGGTATTAGAAACCCAAAAAATTTGGAGAAATTAAAAAGGCAGAATCATAACCTCTACCTTGGCTACAGGAGGCAACATCCTTAATCCTTCAAAACATTTGCCAGACCTCTGTGGACTTTTTTTTTTCCTTTGGGTATATCACTGAGGATTATAGTCAGTAATTAGAGTTTCATAGTTTTGTGGTTCACTTTGATAGAAAACCTGTTGTTTTGTGAATTTTTATGTGATTTAGAGTATACTGCTCATATCGGTGTCCAGTTTTCCAGAATATCTCTGATCTGTCTCAAATTTGTGCCCTATCCTTGAGCAACTTATTTAATTGATCAGTACTTTGGGGCAACTGGATATTAAGGCTAGGCTCCTAAATGGTCCCCTGGATTGCAAGTCTAGTAACTACCTATAAACCAAAGTGGTTATGGTGTAGAGGAATGAAGCTGATTGTAGTTAACAGGAGTATCATTATATGAGCCGTGTTCTTTGGGTGTAATCCTTTATTTCCTTGTTCTGTTAAATGTTGATAGTCTGTTTATTATTTAGCTGTGAATAAAATAGACAGAGCATGAAGCATATTAGTTTAATATATTAACTATGAATACATTTTTAATTTAGGTTGTTGTTTGCAGGCATACAGCTGTGAAGTACATTGTACTGGATTACAGCAGTTTGTCTAGCTGCTAGTGGTATTTTTGGGAAATGCTCTTAGTGCATATGAGTAAGGCTACGGGCTATTAAAAAGCTGCTTTCTGCTGGACAGGGTTTGATTCTGTCAGCCTTCATCTGTCTTCTATGTGAAACTGGACAAGTTGCTTTACTTGACAGAGCTCCTGGGCTGCTCTTGAAAAGGGACACTAGTGTCCTGTGGGCTGTCACAGGCTGTTCACAAATGCATTGCACATTTCTCTTTTGAATTCCTGCACCCTTCACATAGCTGCTAATTAGCACATCACTACATGCTATTTCACTATGAATCCCAGCATGTGTCTTATATTTTTATGAGATGCCCGATACATTTTCACTAAATGCGAGTTTCAAGGAAAGAGAAGTTTACTGTTTCTCATGCTAAGTATGTTTTCATTGTGAGAGTGTTTTGGCTTAGGAAAATGACTGTCAGCATTTTTTCTGTAAAAGTAAAGAATAAAATAGTGTGTATACTGACAGGTTTGAACAGTGTCTATGGCAACTGGTGAGAGACAGCCAAGTAATGGGATATTGATATGGCTGTTGGAGGCCTGATTTATTTCACCATGCATAGGGCCCCATTTGTCTGTGATATGGTTTTGTTTATGTATGCTGTAAAAATATGGCATTATGGTGTACGCTGCAACAATATGGCATTATCAGCCATTCATGTAGGTCATACCTGTACTGAGTGATGTCAGAGGGGATAGTTATTCTTGATGCCAGAGAAGACCTAGGGAGGTCAAAATGAGATATAGGTGACCTGCACGCATGTAAGCCCCCTCCCAAACACAGTATTTTACATGCAGTAATATTTCTTTTCTTTATATAACTTGTATGTTGAGCAAAAGCTGCTGCAGCATTTATATTGTCTATAATTGTTTTGCTTTATTCATTGTACTACAGAATGAATTAATACATTAATATGCCTGGTTAGTGTAATATAGTCTAAACATATTGCATTTTAATAATATATTCTTGTAGTACCTTCTTTACAGCCCCCAGCAACTGCAAAGGAATTGACATTTGTCAGATAATATATTAATATATTCTGCATTATTTGGAGTGATGATCAGAATTGTTTGATCTTCAGCATCCATTATGTAGTCATTGTTGCATAGTACTGAGATGCAGTCTTCTCTACAACATTAGATTGTAAAGAATTTCTGCATTTCATTAAAAGTTGTTACTCTTACAGGTGGTACAGAGGACTAAAGTTCCATCTTGCAAATAAGCTTCTTATTGTAGCAAGGGTACAAGGTTTGAAACTTTCTATCTTCCTCCACCTCCTATGTGAAAGTAAGCAAGACACTGAAACCATACAGTGCTTTGGATTAATTGAGAATTTGGTGTAGACCCATTAATGTTCTACTAGACTGCATGCCTAGTAACAATGAACCGTTGTTTGCCAATCATTCCCTATTGCATAGCTAATCTAGTTCAGTTAATGTTATAGCAATATTACCAGCACAACAATTTTTAAATTTAACATAGGCAATTTATTATTCAAAGGCATTGGGCACTGCATTTGTAGATGAATCATGCATTGAAATGCAAAGTTGCTTGCAAACAGTTACCTTTGCATTAGTAATAGTTCTTGTTAGTGTGGAATTAATCAGATAACTTCTGCTTCTGCGGAAATTGTGCATATTGTCTTGTCGGGTCTATATCAGATTTTTGAATGATGACAATTTCTAAGGTTCAAACTTCGAACTTGAAAGTTCAAAGCCTAAAAATGTCAAATGTCAAAAAAAAACAACAAAAAAAAAACACCCAAAACAAAAAAAAAAAAAACGCTCTATGCAGGGGGGCAAGTCCCCCTGCACCTCCCACACCCCTGCTACTTAAATATACCAACTCCGAGATCGCACTACAATGCAGTAAAGGGAAATCTTCCCTTCCTGCACTCTATGGCGACGTTTTTACATTTCGAACTTTAAAGTTCGAAGTTTAGTGCTTCGAACTTGTCAGCATTCGATATTATGATATAGACCCATCTTGTCATAAGTTATCAAGTAGTTAATACTTGTTATGATCTAATGAATGCTTTTTTATTTAAACTGTGCTACACATGGCTGGGTCCTTATAGGCTTATATGTAAGTACTAGGCAGTTGGTCTTTAGACCATTTAACACCTAGCCAAAAAACCCTATTCAGAATTTCCCTCTGACCTCAAGGAGGGCAAGACAAGATAGACTGGGAGAAAATTTGAGACTACCCATCCAAACATTTAGGTTTACCTTGAAGGTGACAAAGGTGCTATCCTGCTTAACCTGTAGTGGAAATTTGCTCCAGAGGTAAGCAACACATTGAGATATGACTCTATCACATCAAAGTGTCTTATTTAACTGCTGATGAAGATTTAGTTCATTTAATCAAGTATTTGATGTATCATCAGTTGTACAAAGGAATATGAGATCAAATAGAGTTGAATATTTTAATTCACGAAAGACAAGACATAGATATTCATGGAAGAGTCTGTAAGAGATTGAGTACAGAGAAAGGGCTGCCAGTGTCTCCTGATATCTAAAATTTTTGATACCAATGATCTTTTTAGTTATGAATTTCTGACATATCTCAAGTTGTGTGATATGTTTAGGGAAATGCATACCAAAAGGTGCAGTATATGCAATAATGGGTCTGATAAGATATGAGTAAAGGGGAATTAAAACTATTTCATCTAGTGGAGATGTCTTAAGAAATTAGATGGGCCAGATAAAAGTTTTTTTTCCAAGCTACTAGGAAGACATGATGGTCAAATGATAAGGAATTATCAGTAACCCAGATCCTTTAAAACAATGTCTGACTGGAGGGTTGCATCTCTTATACGGTAAGGGGAACTGTTTTATTTACCAAAATGAACTATGCTACATAGTTTTACATTTAATTTGAGAACATTGACCTTGCACCAATTGTTAACATAGTCAAACCTGTGTTGGAGAAATTGTGAGTCAGTTGAAGTTTGAATAACAACACCCAATTTACAATCTTCTGGAAACTTAGTTAGCTATAGGCCAGAAGTGTTGGCCTGAAGGTCTGAGAAATGTATGCTAAATAGGAAAAGGCCCAAAACTAAGCCTTGTGATTAACCACTGGTAAATGTTTTGCTTTTACAAGTGTACCTGCTAGTCTAACCACATAAGTTCTGTTAGACCAGTTAGCTATCCATCATACAATATAAGGATTTATATTCAGATTTCCAAGTCTGTCAGTAATGCTTGCATGGGGAATAGTGTCAAAGCCTTGGCCAGGTCTAGCTATGACATATACACTGCATAACCACTATCCACTGCTTCAGTTACTTTTTCAAAAAAATGAATGAGATTAAACAGATAGCACTTTCCTTTTGATAAAGCCAAATTATTAGGGTCCAGGGTTGAGAGATTTTCTATGTCCATATTAATGAAGACTGAGATAATGTGCTCCATAGCTTTACATATGAGGCTAGTGAGACTATTGGATTCATAATTACCAGGGTCTGTGGTTGGACCTCCCTTGTGTAATGGCACTACAATGACTGTTTTCCAGGCTTTGGAAGTGTAATCAGTGGAGATGCTTAGATTAAAGAGGTTAAGTAGTGGTTCAGGAAGGCCATATTTGGCATTGATAATCAGGCAACCTTGTATGTTGTCAGGGCCCATGGATGAAGTATTCTTAGCTTTTGGAAATGCTTAAAGAATTAGTTCCATAGTAATTATGATGACAAGTTAGTTTTATGGTATGAAGTTAGTCTTATGGTATAATTTATACAATTTTATGTAGTTAATACAAGGCTACCAATAAAGTACATGTAATTTATTTCTTTATAATAATAAGGGGGTACACAGTCAATAAAGTGGCTATAACTGCTAGGGGGTATGGACTATCTGCAAATGAAAGTACCTTAGGCACTTCTCTGGTCATTTTAAACAGTGGTTTATCTAGATTTGCAGGACTAGTGTGCTTCAGTGTGAATGATTTAAGCTAGAATACTTTGGCTACTGTCTGTGTGAAATAAATCTAAAATATGTGACATTTGTTATTATTATTATTACTATTGTCATCGGTATTATCATTATTATTATTGTATGCATTATGGACAGAGACATCTGAAAAGGATGTAGTCAACAATGTAACTAAAACTGGTTTGTTTTGGGATGTCTGTAAATAGATACAAATGTTTGACCCTGCTGAGTTGGTAATATTAAAAATTCATTAATTTGTCTTTGCAGGACTAGTGTTATTTTGTGTAAAGAAAATTGGAATACTTTACTGTGGTCATATTTATTACAATCAAACATGTGATACCTACACAGTTGACAAAGTGGCTGTAATTGTCAAGTAACAATATTGGTGGATTATAGTAACAGACTGAGTGGTCTTTTATGCATGAAATGCTCTGAAATTAGTCCTTTTGACATTATTGGTTCATACATTTTGTTTTACTGCTTACTGGGAAAAAATTCAAAACTACAGATCTAAAACATGCTCTAAATACATTAAACAAGAAATATAATTTAAGACAATCAAGGAGTTGATAAAAATTTGGTGGGGTGCATGGTTTGAAAACAACCTGAGACCCAAGGTCCACTTAATCAGCTACTCAGGGGGCTATAGATAAATAGATATAGATGCAGTCCTGAATTTGTAATATCCCTCCTTTAAAGCAAAACAGTCAAGTAGCTAATTATAACTTGGAAATTGTTTGCCTGCATGGAAATAGTCACTTTAGATTCCTCTATTCATGCGCTTAACCTAAAGTCCCTTCTCTCAGCAGGCAGGCCAACTTGGCAATACTGATTCAGACATACATTGCAATGAATATCTTAGAATTTATTTTATTATTTATTTTATTTTATTTAACATTTGTTTACTGAATGTCCAATTTGGAACAAGACATGTTTCAGAGAAGGCCTGGGGAGAAATGCTCCAGACACGTCTTTGTGATGTTGAAGGAAATCCACACAAATGCAGAGAGGACATGCAGACTCCACACAGAAGGTACCCCAGCTGAGAATCGAACTGGAGAACCTCTTGCTGTGAGGTGACAATGTTAACTGCTGCACCACTACGCCATCCAATTTATCCTTAGGCAACACTTGCAAGCATGTTCTTGTAATATCTTTACATCTGCTTCTGCAGATGAAGCTGCATTGTTCATGCATTTCTCATTCATAGTTAGACTAATCTTAAAATATGCATACAGATGATATCTTTCAATATATGTTAAGATATAATGCAAACTTAGCACTAGAACTTAATTCTAAATACAGATTGCATTTAGGACTAGTATAGTATCATCAGTGTCACTCTCTGCCTAATGTCCAGTTGTTTATTTAAATTTGTTTCCTTATAGATTTGTTTTCTGCTTCATTCATTCACAACAAACTAGCTGTGTTGTAGCAGAAGTGAATAGATTATTATGTAGGTGCTTACACACATATCTTTTCCATTGTGAGTTTGTGTATATATATATATATATATATATATATATATATATATATATATATATATATATATAATATATATATTTATATCTATAAATATATATGTATGTATGTATAAATACTAATCATGTCATAGAGAACATCAGCTAGCTAGACTCAGAAGTGAGGTAGACTTATTCTGGAGCTAATGGTGCCCAGCATACATGTCCAGGGAGCTACTTGTGCCCAGCATACATGGCCAGGGAGCCAATGGTGCTCAGCATACATGACCAGGGAGCCAATGGTGCTCAGCATACATGGCCAGGGAGCTACTGGTGCCCAGCATACATGGCCAGAGAGCCACTGGTGCCCAGAACACATGGCCAAGGAGCCACCGGTGCCCAGCATACATGGCCAGGCCACTCATTCAGAAAGAGCTATAATAACAGGCAGCCTTTCTCTGACACCCACAAAATCTAATCGATAAGTAACTTATTTAGCCATATCCAAAACCTACAAGGCAGCACACAACAGTATGAACAACTGCTACTACTACTGCCATGCTCACAGAACTGGGAGATATAGAAAATCTTCAGTCTGAGAAATTCAGCTCCAACTTTATTCCCTGTCAACCCCAGTTATCCTCTAGGAAATACTACCTAATATAACCCCTCCATCTATCAATAGTGAGCAGGTCTTAGATGTGCTCTCTAAAGTGAAGAACACAGCTTCAATGGGCCCCAGTAATATACCATGATACCTCCTAAACAGCCTAAAATATGACTTATCAGGGCCACAGAGTCACTATTCAACCACAGTTTCTGCACAGCCATCATAGTGTGTTATGGAAGACTGTAACAGTTATCCTTCTGCACAAGGGTGGACCATTAATAGATAACAAGAGACACTGACACATTAGTCTGACTAGTGTCATATGAAAAGCCATCAAAGACGTATCATAGAAATGATTAATAATAGCACAGGAAACCTTCAGAGACTGGACCCAATCCAGTTTGGTTTTGTAAAAGGTAGGTCATGACTAATGAGCCTGGTAGACCTCTTTGGGAAGGTCACCAAGGTAATGGATGAGGATATACTGCCTACCTTGACTTAGCTAAGGCATGTGATAAAACACCACACTCTGGCATTGTAAAAAAACTCATGTAATTTGACATAAACCCCTTTGTAACTCACTGGATAGCCAGCTGGCTGACAGGATAAGAAAGTTAGGATTGGAGAGACCACCTCTACAAAGAGGCTGGTCACCAGTGGAGTCTCCCAGAGCTCTGTGCTTAGTCCATTCCTCTTTGGCATCTATTTTTTCAGATGGCAAGGCCAACATTAGGGGCCTCTGGCTTACCAATCTTGCAGATGATGGCAAGCCAAGAGCAATCATAGAAATCCCCAAGATACTAACTCAAAGGAAGGTCTGACATAGACAAATGACTGGTGCCAAAGCCATGGCTTAAACTCAATGCCAAGAAATAAATAATAGTACCTTTTGGGAAGTCAGTCACCCAGGCAAACACTAAATGTGGCCACAGTAGTCAAGGATTTGGGGACTTATTAACATGTGTCTATGGTGGTAAGAAAATCATTCTATGTCACTCAACTTATAAGTAAAGGCATGTCATCTAGGCCCAAGGAAGTCATCATGTCACTGTACCCTCATCAGACCCATCAGTAAGTATAATGGCCCCTTTGGTATGCAACTTTCCAGGCACAGGCAACAACTGGAACATCCAGAGAAGTTCCTAAGAAAAAGAATACAGGGTGTAAATACCACATCCTTTGCAGGTCACCTCAAAGCCCTATCTCTATACATTGTTTCCTACTGACTGCTGAGTGATGATTTATGCTTGAAATACAAGGAATCCTTTGGTCCTGCTTTGAAGGACTTTTTCCATATCCACAAAACCAACAGCACCAGAACTACTAGATCTAAGGATATAAACTTTGCTTGCTACTTAAGTAGGATATGCTGGAGGGACAGATGTGTATCTCAGAGAATCCTCATTCTCTTGAATAGGCTTCCTTTCTAAATGAAGCAGATCCCTTTCCTAACCATGTATGAGAAATCAGAAATCCACCCCAGTATGACAACTATGTCTCTAATGAACATAAGTAGCCATCAAATCATGTCCTAACATACACCCCTTAAAATAACCTATAAGGCACAATAACCTGTGGGATATATTTTGGTTATATGGCTAGGCTTATAAAGTCCCCGATGTTTGCTACCCTAGTATAAAACTACAAACCTATCAACATGCAGATGTATTCTAGTACATTCATAGGAAGGAGGGTTATTTACTGCATAATCTTATACCCTAAGCACACATTATTGAACTCTGCTTTTGGAAGACTTCATGGGATTTCTCTGATGTGAAGCATAATAGTTAATGTAAAACAAAACTATGTTTCAGCTACTCTGACTGTGTTAAACAACAGATAGTGAGGCTGACAGATGGTGTCTCCTGGTAGCCATTGGCATGCTAAAGGAAGAAACAATGACTGGCACATCCATGTGGCTCTTGGGAGGAATACAGTAACTGAGAAGGTTGTGAAATGCTGATATGAACACACAGCTGTTGGGAGAGCTACAAGTAACTGAGAATGTTATGACATTTGAACATGTAGCTGTTCAGAGGACTACAGTAACTGAGAAGCTTCTGACATGCGAACATGTAGCTGTTCAGAGGACTACAGGAGTTGAGAAGGGTTGGACATGTGAATATGTGGCTGTTGAGAGAACAACAATAACTCAGAAATTAGATCATGTGAACTATTGAGAGGACTACAATAACAGAAGGTTTTGACATGAGAACATGTGGCAGTTCAGAGAACATCAATAACTGAGAAGTTTCTGACGTGAACATGTGGCAGTTGGAAGGATACAATAACTGAGATGGTTCTGACGTGAACATGTGGCAGTTGGAAGGATACAATAACTGAGATGGTTCTGACGTGAATGCATGGCTGCTGGGAAAACTGCAGTAATCAAGAAGTTCTGAAGTGAATATCTAAGAGAACTATCAATTTCTTTATGCAAAGTTAAAACTGAGAAATGGACAGCTGCAGTGCATCTTCTTTTGATGATGATATCAATTAAAATGTTATTGGGGAATTTGTTTTTACTTCCCACCTGTTTCATCCTAGTCTATTCATTCAGTTTCTGCAGACTGTAAATGTAAATCATTTATAATCTTATGTGGTAGAACTCTTATGAAAGGTACTTCACCTGTTGTACTTCCTAAGTAGTGGAACCCTAATTTGGGTTTGCCAAACATAGTAGTAAGTCAAATTTACTTGGATTATTAGCCACTCTTTTTCTCAGGAGTTTACCTAAGTAGATTTTAATTAAACAGATAGTGATTAAGCATGCATAGTTTGGATTCTGCAGCTATTTATCGTAGTCCATAATGGGCAAAACATTTTGCTGTCTCTGTGATCACACAACGTTCATTATCAAATATGTCTAGATTTACAGAGATTATTTTTTAACTAATTGTATCACAAAAAAATCAAATGCCATGTACTAATCTATATTTACCATAATTTGTATCAGCCTGTCAAGAAACTCTGATTCTGGTAACATAGCTGTTTATACAGATAATGAAAGGACTGCTTCATTTAGAGCTATAATGAGATGTTCTGATTGAATAGATTACTATTATATCGTTAATAAATGATTGTACTGAAATAATGTCTAGGAGCAAAATGAATGCACATACCTTGAGTCATGCATGCTTGGAGTTGCATAGCAGCCACGGCTCTTTTGTCTCCCAGACATGGTCAGCATGGTGTACAACAGCAGAAATGAAGCTTAGCCAATTCAAATTTCAGAAGAGCTTCTTCACTTGAGTGTCGACTCAAGTCATACAGAGTTCCAGTACACTCACTTCAATGACTTGTTTATAGTTAGCAAACTTAATTCATTAAGAGAAGACACACAAACACACACACAAGCAAGCATACATGCATACATACATGCACACCCACATATATGCATGCACTTACACACAAATGCACACACACACACACACACACATGTATGCACGTGTGAGCACAAACACACACACACACACACACACACACACACACACACACACACACACACACACACACACACACACACACACACACATAGACACACACACGTACATGTATGCACACACACACACACACACACACACACACACACACACACACACACACACACACACACACACACACACGTGCACATATGCACATACACACACACACAAGTGAACATATGCACACACACAAAGTGTACATGCATGTGCACACACACACACACACACACACACACACACACACACACACACACACACACTCACATATTTACAGACACGCACACACACAAATGCACACACACACAGAGTGAGCACACACATGCACACACAAAATGTACACATGTGCGAGCACACACACATGCACATATGCACACACACACACTACAAGTATTTAACTCACAGACTCACACTATCATCAGGCTTATTGCTCCTGCTCTTCCAGCTTGTCTCTTTGCCTAACCTCTCAATGTGCAGAAACTGAAAATAGGAACAAAGACCCTTGAAAAGTAGATACATCCAGCCAAAAAGCTGATCATGTAATTAGCAACAAATCTGAATGTCATATAGCACACAGCTCTTCCTGCTTCCAGTAGGAATGTGAGATAATACTCAGAAATACATGTTTAAAAAACAGCGTGTGTCAAAAATGATGCAAACATATAAACACATTATCAGACAGTACAAATTTGTAAACTTTATTGAACTGTATTGCAAAATTCTACCACATGATGCCATTTATTTTTGCTTCAGAAAAAGGGGGATCTAAGATGTTTGTCCCAGTTCTTTAACTTATTATTGCCATTAGTATATTTCTCATTTAGTGTGGTTTTCTCTTTATTAGTCTGTTTCAAAAATAGATTTGACCCAGTAGTCAGGGATAGGGGAGCATATGTGGTCAGTAATCTGGTCTTTGACTAACATGTGGCCAAGATAGTAAGAAAATCGTTCAATGGCATCCAATGTATAAGGGCATGTAATTTTATTCAGTCCTTATCAGACCCATCATTGAGTATAATGCCCCCTTCAGCATATACCTGACCAGACATATGCAACAGTTGTAATGCCCACAAATGTTCCTCACCAGAGAAATCCAGGGTATAAACACATTGTCCTATATGGACCATCTTAAAGCCCTATCTCTATACTCTGTCTCTTACAAGTTAGTGAAAGGCAATCTATGCCTGACATACAAGGCCTCCTCTGATTCAGCTCTGATGGACCTTTTGCACATCTGCAAAATGAACAGCATCAGAACCATTAGAACCAAGGATTTAAATGTTGATTGTGTCCTAAATAACTGTGGAGCAGGCTTCCCATCCATGTGAAGCAGAGTCCATCCCTAATCCTATTTAAATGTAACCTTGAGCAATGGATGGGCTATCAGAAATTCACCTCAGGTCTGGCCCCCATACCTCTGATAAGACAGGCAGACAATAATCTCCAAAATGACATGCCCCCAAACCTCTAAGAACCTCCTAACTAACACCCCCCTAATAAATGCTTACGATACATAGGGACACAGTTGGATAGAATTGCATGGCTAGGCTTATAAAGGCCCTGGTGGTCATTAGCCTAGTATATACCCAAGAACCTGTGAATATATGATGAGGGAGATTCAGAAAATTGTGAGAAGTGGTAAATCAGGACTGAAAATAGAGATGATCTTCCAAAATACAGTTAGTTGAGAGTTGTGCCTTTGGCTAATATTCACTTTACTCAATGTGAACAATGCTGCCATGTAATAAATAAATAAATAAATACATACATAAATAAATTAATTAATTAAATAAGTAAGTAAGTAAATAAGTAACTCAACTAAAACAAGCATAAATGCAAATTAATGGACTGGTACTTTTTAAATAACAAAATATGATGTCCACAAGTAAGTTTCATTCAGTTCATGGCCAGTTTACAAAATCATGTATGAGGGTGGAAATCAAAAATCTGTGAGAGAAGCTCCTCTAGAATAGAAGATATGAGACAAGCCTTAGAACTCCTTAATGTAAGGAAGTTCGGATCTGCTTTTATTCATGTCAGTACAGATTATCTCATCAGCAAGGACTCTCTGAATGTTAGTAGAGGACTTACAGCCCTCTTAGATAGCATAACTAGTACAGGTATTAGGATGTATTTTTCACAAATCACATATAGAAAGAGAGTCAGGTCACCATGAATGAAAAGATTTTTTGGTAAATACCTACCTGAAAAAAAATGTTCTTTTTTAAAAAAATGGAAATGCTTAGAGGATCCAAGCCTAATTTTGGGCACATGTGTTCAGATAGGATGATATACACTTGTCAAGATAAGGGAAGAGAATTTTTGCAGCAGATATTTTGCAGTATTTGACAAACACAAGCAGGGTTTTTGCCAGGTTGAACAGTTCACATATAGCAACATTTTATGCATCTATGTTAATGCTAGGACTGTTAACGGTATTTTTTCACTGGAAAAATTGCTACATTCCCAGAAGATTGATGTTGTTATTGTTTGGGAAGAATAATGATTGGAAACCTGTTCTGTCAGGGTATAAATGTTTTTACTGTAACAGACATTCTAACAAAAAAATCAGGCGGAGGTGTTTTGACAAGGATTAGCGATAGGTGTGAGATGTGATTATTACATGTTCAGTGATAACACCAATACTATAGCTTGTGTAACTGTGGCAATAAAGACAACTCTGGAAAATATCACTGTTGTTTGAGCTTATAGACCACAAAGTCAAGTGCTGATGTCCTAGAGGAATTCATAAATTTCTTGTATGAAACACAGGAGGGAAGAACAATAGTGCATTTACCAGAGACAGACCAGAATAATATTGATTCCACACCATCAGCAAGGAAATTATTCACAACATATGTTCACAAACAACTGTTTCAGATTGTTAAAAAAAAAAAAAAAACAGGGAATGGAACATATCAGACAATTCAGCCAGATTCAGTAAAGCCTACATGGTCACACTGTGTGCACTTCACACTGCGACACACACATGGTAGTGCACTGTTCTGGATTCAGTAAGTGATGCGCACTACCGCACATGCAAGGTAAATACTGTAGCATAGTAACTACAGCATAAGCAGCTGAATTGTATGCTAATCAACAAATCCAAGATGCAGGAGCTATTCAACAAGCTATAAAGCAACCATGTAGACCCAGTGATGGTTTTCCTTGCAAATTCCAAAAATTATTGGAATACAGCCACAGAAACTAGGCTACATGGAAAGAATGTTAGGGTCTACTGTTGCTTTAATTCATTTGTATGTGCAAAAGACTGACGTTTATGCTGCTGCTGCTAACAGACCAAGACCAAGAAGGAGAGGAGTTTTTATACCACGTTTAACTGAACATAATCTACATGATGTGGAAATTGTAGAGCGCTACAGGGTGGATAAAGACACCCTATAGAAACTCTGCTACCTATGTCTTCCTCAACTCAGACCCAGGGCAAACTGAAGGGAACCCATCCCGGTGGAGACAAAGTTATGTGTAGCACTTAGAATTTTAGCTAAAGGAACCTTTCAGAGACCAACAGGGGATATGCTTGGGTGTCACAAGCATCAGCATCCAGGATCCTCCATCAGTTCCTGAATGCTATACTTCAACATGCCAATAACCACATATATTTTCCCTGTACTCCTGAGGATAGTGCCACAAATATGCAGGAGTTCTGTGTAGCACACTACCCTGAAGTACTGGGTGCCATAGATTGCACGCATATAAAAATTAAGGCATCATCTGGGGAATAGGGTAGGCTCTGCATAAATAGAAAGGGCTTCCACTCTGTTAACTGCCAAGTTATGTGTAATGCCAAAGGAATCATCTTGAATGTGTCTGCTGGCAATTCCGGCAGTTACCACGACTCACATATCTGGCACACCTCCCAAATGTATCAGATGTTCGCTAGGGTGGATATCCCACAGGGTCATTTACTGGGGGATGCATGTTATGCACTACATGGTGATGATGCCCATCAGAAATGCACATACACACACACACACACACACACACACACACACACACACACACACACACACACACACACACACACACACACACACTGAAGAAGGCCATAATGAGGCACATGCTCAAACTAGAAATATCATAGAGCATGTCTTTGGGCTGTTGAACTCATGGTTCCAGTGCCCAGATACATCTGGGGAGCATTGCAGTATGATCCGAGGACATGTACTGAAATGTTCACAGTATGTGCCATGCTACACATCATAACCTGAGAAAACAGCTGCAACAAAATCAGCAAGGGGAAGGGGCACACATCCCACCACCACTGGCAAAGTCACCACAGCCACATGCAGATGAGGAGTCAGAGGGGGGAAACATCAGCTGCTGTGGGTGTAGGCAGATGTAGGCATGCTCAATATGTCTTCACATTGGCTAAGGGGCAATGCATGGCACAGTCACTCACCATCTAAGGATCTAAAACTTTCCTGCTATGCACATACATATAATAACATTGATGCCAGGCAACTCTCTCAACCTTTAGCTCCCTGTGTATTGGCTGTGTACTGCTTGCATCAGATAGAATCAGCCTTGAGCTAAAACTGTTGCAACTGGTGTATTTAGGTTCATAGGTTCATAGGATGATGCTAGGCAATTGGTCTGGAGGCCCTTATAAGCCTAGCCAAAAATTTGCCCATGTTCCCACAAAGTCAGCACCTCTTTCCCCTGTCCAGCAGGGACAAAGGTAGGATCCCAGGAGTGTATTTTCTGTTTCCCATCCAGTCATTCGAGTTCCTCTTAAAGAGGGCTAGAGAGGTACTATGCTTGACATGGAAAGGGATGGAGTCTATTCCATAGATTGTTCCATAGACGGGGGAGTCTTTGGCACAGAAATCTATCCCAAGGACAAGATCTATTAATGTTCTATTAATGCTGTGCGAGTGGAGTTTGACTTATGGATATGTAGCAACCCATCAAGGCTGAGTCAGAGATGGCCTTGTATGCCAGACACATGTCACCTCTGAGCAGTCTGTATGAGACTGAGTAGAGGGACAGGTGTTTGAGGTCCTGGATTTTCCTGGTCAGGAACCTCTGTGGTCCCTCCAACTGCTGCATGTGCTTGGCAAGGTACATGCCTAAGGGGGCATTGTACTCAATAATGGGTCTAATAAGGGAGGAGTACAGGGATGTTATAACCTCCTTATTCCTGGATAAAATATACTTACTTATGAGGTGGGACATGTAGAAAGCCTTCCATATAATAGAGGCATCATGGCGGCGAAAAATCAAGTTGCTATCAACCTGGGTACATTGTTATTAATGTGATAATTAGTGGGGACTTCATTTTCCCCAAAGGGGATAATGATGCATTTCTTGGCATTCAGTTTGAGGCCAAGGTAAGTACTGAGCCTGGAGTGTATTGTGTAATAATATGAATGAGTGGCATATTCTTGCATTTCATTACTTGGTAATGAAAAATTACCACGTGGAAAATTCATACAGAAATTACCTTAACGTGAGAGCAGAGACTTATTTGACTGATATGTGTCCATTATTAAGTAGTATGCCTCAGACATAAAAGATTCACACTGTCATACTTCTCAAAATTACTGATGATCACTGCATACCCTCAGTTTAGTGCCATACCTTTATACTGGAAAATTATTAAAATGAGAAGTTAGAAAGTAATGATACACATTGCAGTTTCAGACTTCACAACCCTCATAAGATCATTCACAATAAAGCTGGGAAATTTTGATGCTATCAACTGTCTAACTTTCTAAAGCCAATATAAGTCAAATGTACAATTACCAGTTCAACATCACAAATGCAGATATACTAAGCACTAAGTCAGCTATGCACCCTGAACATCAGGCACAAAGCTTTATGTATCCATGAATCCAAAGGATACAAAACAGGGATATGGCACAGTTATCACTTGCACAGGGTGTTGTGGGGGGGCAGGAAGGATAGGCTGACACAAAAGGTTGGTGAGTGTGTGTGAGTAAGAAAGAGAAGCAGGCAGACATTTGGATAAACTAATGAATAGCTAATGAAACAAAATGAGTTTTAAGCTGCATGTGTGAACCATGTAGCTGTTTTGTGTGTGTCTGTAGGGGTCCTCCAGGTGAAATTGGTGTGTGAATGTCTGCATGAATGCAGCCAAGATCTGTGCTAGCTCTGCATCTTGGTATGTTGGACAGGTGTGAGCTGTGCATGGTAGAGGCATCAGTTCATCGTTGTCATCCCCGGCCATGAAAACTGGCTTTGCTAGGAGTTCCACTGGCATGTCCATGCCCACCGTCAGATGGACTGCTGCTACCCAAACATGACTGCTGTGTGCTAGATGAGCTCCCTTCACAAGGATGTCCAGGACCACAACCCCATGACCTGCCACATCTGGGTGTGGACAGCTCACCCACTGATGGAGCAGTGGAAGTACTGCCACTGGGAGAGTGCGATCAAGAAAAGCCACAATGTCTAACAGCAGATGATGTGGTTGACCTATGCATATGAGTATACTGTTTCCCTCCCAGCAGGTGTTCCATTACAGACACCGCTCGTTCCATCACATACACCCCTCATTCCATCATATCATACATTCAATCCATTGAATCGGCAACATGGTGGAGGAAGTCACACATCAGCCTGTGTGACATTTATAACCCTAAGCATTTCTCTGGAGCACCTATAGGAATATGTATGTGCCTCCATGATGGCCCTATACATATGTTGAGTGGCAGAGGAAGAAACATCTGGATCAGGTGGAGGAGGGACAGTAGGCCTCCATCGAGCACCCTACAAGCCTTCTGTGTGGCACCTCACCCACACTTTGGCTATGGCCAGAGTCAACAGGCACTGAAGCCACAGTGACCACACTTCCCTTATCAATGGCCTTACCCTCCACCTGTCCAATATCTGATGGCTCACTGGAATGGATAGGCATAGGCCTACTGGCTATGCCCGATGGAATTGCAGGGGATGGCTGTATGTCAACCTTAGTGTCAGATTCAACCTTTGCAACCCCTGACTGCACCTCTGTTTGGCCACTATCATCATCAGAGTCTGCTGATGCACTGACATCAGGTGGTAGTCCCACACTTCCACTGTCAGGATCACCTGTGATAAAAAGCAACAGACACAGGAACAATTATTATCTAAACTACTATGCCCCAATATATATTAACAGAGAAGCAGTGCTGACACTATTAGACAGTACAGCAATGCACCCAACAATCCTGACATCAACATCACACACTAAAATATTTCTTTAAATTGCTCATCAGTACTGACATAAAAAATGTTTGGTTTACCATCTGCAAATGAGGTTATCCTCTGCAAGCCTGGTGGTCCTGTAATAAGTTAAGAAAAAGGTAAAGGCAACATCATCACAATTAACAGTAACACAGGGGGGTAATACATTTACCTCTTTATATGTCCATTAACTGTACATTCAACAAGAACTTGGATGATAACTCCAACGTAACCTAGTCAATCAAAATGTATTGTTAACTGTAGCAAACTTCAATCCCCCCAAAAAATTCTTGTGACACAGAAGTTATGTATTGAGTTCAGTTGTTTCACTATACAACAGTATTCAACAATTGAGATACCAAAGCCTACCTGGAAGCTCTTCCAGAGCATGCTTGCTTTCCCTGAAACTGTTACACCAATATCAAGGACATGCTGTTCTGCACTTTCCTGGAGCTGTCTTCATCCCTGATGGTGGACAAAAACTCTTCATTTGGTGTTAGTGGTGGTTCTATAGCAGACTCTCCCCTGGTACCCATCAACCACAGCCTACTGCAGCTGCTGTCCTCTGTACAGATGTGATTATGTCAATGGCCCTCTGACGCACCTGCTCATATGTCCTGCCATGACCACCCACAGCATTAACATCACCCACAATCTGCCCCAAAATCTGCATTCTGCATACCATATCTCCCCTAACTCTTTCAAGCAGGAAGACACCATGTTGCCTAAAAGCATCAACAATCACTTGATTTTCAACATCAGTGAAGGATGGTCTTCAAGGATTGACACACCTGGGTACCATAGTCCTAGGTGTCCTAAAAGACAACAGAAGGATAACACACACTAGTATATATAATTACAAAATACCTGTCCCACATAAAACAAAAAAGGTAGTATCTCAGTATTACCCACTAGAGAAACATAAAACAGTCTAGAGATTTGAAATACGAACAACAGGCTGGATGCAAGAAAAGGAGAGTAACAATATCAACATATCCTTGTTTGTGCCTTAGCAGAAATGCAGCTTTGCTCCACCCCCCAACAAAAGAAGCGGCAAATGACACATTTTGCTAACAAACCATGTTTGAAATGCTAAAAGTAACATCAAATGAACTATCTCTGAAACATCTGTACAGAGTATCACAGAGCATTACATTTTAAGGTATTGCCAATCATGCATACCTTGTGAAATGGCTTGACAAACATACCCATGACATCAGTACACTTCTAACTAGTGCATAAAAGTGTAAAAGCCTCTGCTTCAGATTTTTCTTAATTACATTCCAACATATAAGAGTTGTTTCTGGCTGTCTGGGTCCTATCTGCAGGTGTTCTGTTTGCTTCTTGGGTTGTCCAGTTTGCATACTGCCTTGCTTTGTACAAATGAGATAAGCACAGCCAAACCTGACATTCATTTCCAACATTCCCATGATTGACAAAATACAAGAATGCCTTCTCAAAGTAATAGCCTCTGTTTAGTTTTGTCCATATAAACAAGTTTCCTCACCTTCAGTTTGCCTAGCTACATGGTTGCTTTTTTATATGGTATAGATTCAGGGCTGTTAGCACTCTGAATATACAAATGAGGTGTGAAATGATTAGCATTGGTGAATCCTAAATACTTGGCTCCATGTAGGGGATGTAAACATAGGATGCATGCAGTCCCTCAGCAACTGTGAATTATTACTGGTTTAAAGAAGGAAAATACAACAGCACTTCAGGCTGCCCTACATCCAGTGGGTATGTCAGGTAAACTTACAAAGTGTTAGATGTAAGGCTGGAAATGTAACTAAGCAGCATACAATTCACAGGTGTTGTTCATTAACATTCAATCTTCCCTTCATTTTTTGGCCACTGCATGTGATATTATTTCCATTTAATATCCTCACACGTTTTAGGGCCAATGATATAGAATGGCTTACAGACTGCATGCCTCAGATTACTGGTCAGATAAGTGAAGAAGGACCAACAAACACAGAGCGGTAAGAGAGAGGCATATATCTGCAAGCAATAATCATAATTGGCTATGTGATCACTTGGTGCACTACATCCAAAAATAATAAGTGCACAAATAACAGTTGTATGGTTTCATATTACTGCAGATGATGTTGTAGTTGAAGCAGAATGATTTTGGTTCCTTACTATAAAGCTGTTTGTGCGACAAAGCGGAATAAGGTAACCTTCCTGTGTTCTGAAGGGTCCCCTTCAAAGGATCAAAATTTATGAACATTGAATCACTGATCTGTGAAGAACAGATGATCAAAGTTTTGAAATATGGAAACTTGTGAATAGAGATTGCCGTACAGTGCAGAATGGGAACTTTACCATTCTCTTCACTGTAGTATGATCTTGGAGTTGGTATATTTAAGTATCAGGAGGTGTGAGGGTGCAGCATGGGAAATAAGTTTTCATGCTTTAGATTTTTTTTGTAGGTTCAATAATTCAAAACTTCAATCCTCTGGTCTGCAATGATCAGAGGTTTGATGTTCTGAAATTTCAATCCTTTGAAGTAGACCAGTTCTGAAAGTTCATTGGAGTGAGAGTTCAAATCCAAATCCAAGTAGACATATCTTATGTTTTTATTTTATTTAGTTATTATTTATTTTACATTTGTTAAACGGGAAGTTCCTGCTGGACCAGGTCCATTTACAGCGGAGGCTTGGGGAGAAAAGCTCCAGTATTTAGTTCAACAAAAACAATACAGCAAATAAAATGTAGCAAAGTGATTACAACATATATGGTGAACAATGTAATCAAAACTAGAAATTAGTGAAACACTCTATTTAAGCAATGAAATGAAAAATTAATAGAATGGCAATAGCAGTTTTACATTGTTGGACAGTTGTCATGAGAAGAAATGTATCAAGCATTTCAACAGCTAAAACTTTGACTTTCCCAATGCATATAGCATGCAGGTGACCAGAGAGAAGTGGGGGAGATAGTAGCAGTGAGGGTATGTTTATGTGATACAAGGGCATAACCAGGTACTAAGGAGATGTGATTTGAGGGAGTTTTTGAATTTAGAGGTGGTAGGGGCAGTGGACAAGAAATGGGGAAGGGAGTTCCATTTTCTAGCAATGATGTGGGAGTAGAGTGCTTTCCCTGCGTTATTATTAGCCTTGGTGATGCAAAGGAGAGATTTTTTGCTAGATCTAAGGTACCGGTTTGCAGTGTAGGAAGTAAAGAGCTTGGATAGTGAGGGGATTTTTTCAGGGTATTTGAGAATATTGTAGGCTGTAACCAGCTGGTGATAGTTAAGTAGTTGTGGTAGCTCAAACCATTTTAGTTCCTTTTGTGCAGTACAGTGATGGGTTCTGTATGTCGAGTTTGTAGCAAACTTGGTTATTTTATTGTAACAAGATTCTAGTTTGTCTAGGTCAGACTTTCTAATTTGGGTGAGAATTGGTGCTGTGTACAGTAGAGTAGAGAGGAGGTGACTTTGTGCTAGAGTGACTCTAGCTTGTTGTGAGAAAAAGGACTTGTGCCTGTATAGAGATAAAATAAACCACAAAACAGCGTACTATGTAAACTTGAAAATAAAAAAAGCACCAAAATTCCCAGCCAAATGTTTATTCACCACAGTTTCAGCACTTTGGTTCCAAAACACAGGAACTTCATCAGATGAAGATGAAGTTCCTGTGTTTTGGAACAAAAGTGCTAAAACTGTGGTGAATAAACACTTGACTGGGACTTTTGGTGCAGCATTTTTTTATTTTCAAATTTCATTAACAGCTGAGACCCAACATATAACGTTTCAGTTATTGTCTGCTTCTCCTCTAACCTAATTATACAACTGGGTTTGGTCTGAATGACAACTCCTTGTAAATGAGAGCACATGTTGGTTGTTGGGCTGGAGATTCCTCTCCTCTAGAAATGCTATCATACTTCCCCTCATAAATTTTTCCATGACTTTCCATGCCATTGTTGTTAAGTTAACAGGCATGGAGATCCCCATGTACTCTTACCTTTGTAACAAAAAGACCACATAAATGTATCTCAACCCTCTGGCACTTCTGCACTGGTCAGTAATTTGATTATCATCTCTGCCAAGTGTCTGTCAACACATGGGACAGACTTCTGTGAACTCATAGAGGCAGCCAAACTAGATCCTTCATCCTTCCTAAGCCCAGCCTGTTCTCACTAAATCTCCTGTCTGTTCTTATGTCTGTTGGTTGTTCTCCCTTTTCTGGCCTGCCTTCCTTCCTGCATGTTCTTTCAACTTGATGCTGTCCAGTTTATTCACAACTAAATCATAAATACGCTGTCAAAATTCAATGAAACAAGGAAAGCAAGAGTCATACTCAAAGAACATGACTCATATGATGATGCTCCTGTTTACTCCAGTAGATTCCTTTCTTCAAACCATAACTACTCTGGGATACAGAAATGAAGTACTAGCATACACACACACACACACACACACACACACACACACACACACACACACACACACACGCACACACACACACACACTATTAAACCACAGATATTGCTTGTGATCACATCAATGAATAAATTCATAAATAATGGCCCAGAAAAATATTTTCAGCTTGCTGCTGTCAGAATCATACAGTACAACCTCATCCTGTACAATACAGATTACATTGACAAGGCTTTCAGTCTATCCACATACATCATGGCATGGTGTGTAGGCCTTGTGTTTACTTGATGAGAAAGCCCTGTGGTCTCTCTCCAGCTGTTGCATGTGTCTGGTGAGATATATGCAAAAGAGAGTATTAAACTCCATTAGTGCTCTGATGAGGTTTGAGTACAGTATTGTCATATAATTCTAAGATCTGAATATGATGGTGTAACTTATGATGTGTACAATATAGGCTTTCAATACCAGTGTGGACACTTGGTGGTCATAGTTCAAATTGCTATATACATGTGTTCCTAGTGCTTGCATCACTGGGTTTTAGCATAGCAGGACTGCTGTCAATGCTGTAATTAACATGGAATTCCACTTTTCACAAGCACAACATAAAAACACACTACTTCATTTATTTGAAGATCATGTGGCTTTGTCACCAATCATTTGTCTGTGTCAGCTCTTCCTGTAGTATGTTATCATCATTAGTGGACTCTGTGTTAGCTCCTCCTGTAGTATGTTATCATCATTGGTGGGCTCAATGATTGCACCCAGTATGCAAGAATCAGCAAATGCGGTAAGCCAAAGACCATATACTTTGGCCTGATCTGTCAAGAAATAGAGTTCAAACATTAAAGGGCCAAGCACAGATTATTGGGGTTTACCAATAGTGACAACTCTACTGGTATAGGTTGATTCACCAGCTTTCACAGTATGTACTCTCTCATTGAGCCAATTGGTTACCCATCTAGTGACGGAAGGGTTAATCTCCAGCTGGGAGAGTTTCTCAATGATACTTGTATGGGATATTGTGTCAAAACCTTAGGCCAAATCACAATAGGCAGTATACACTGGCTCACCTTTATCCAGTCCTATCAGATGGAATCATGGGCTGTGACATCACAGAATGCCTGTGGTGTGACTCAGCACAAATACCTTCCTGAAACAGTTGACTATTCACTTCAACACACCCTCCACATGGGCTATGTTCCCATAGAAGGGTGTGCATCAACATGTGTCCATCTGAGCTGGGTAGACAGCACCTGATGCATGCATGTATAAACACATCCTGACTCTCCTCATCTGTGAGGTATACCAACATGTCATCATGGTCCTCTTCTAAATGGACACTAGTAATATCCTAGCTGTGTGCAACAGACTTGTGTGGGGTGTTAATGCTACATCATGTCTAACCAGTAAAATGAAGCAAGTAGTGTCAGAACAGTCACCAAAAAGCTCCAGAATGATAGACACCACTGTAGAAAGCACCATAAAACAAATCCTTTGGTATAAAAAGCAAGTGCTTTTTATACCAAAGGATTTGTTTTATGGTGCTTGCTACAGCAGTGTTTATCATTCTGAAGCTACATCATGTCTATTACATCTGATAGATGTCTTCAAAGAGGTCTTTGAGGGCATGCATGATGACAACACTATTATCTTGTGGAACTTGATCAGGTCAAGGCATTATTCAAGTGATGAACATCATAGATGACATATACATCCTGTATCCAAACAGCTGCCTGAAGGACTACAGATTGTAGGCAATCATTGACTCCAACTGTGATAATAGTATAATACAGACAGCATCAACGCATACCAAAGATTGCTGCCATAGCCATGACAGTACCTGCAATTATAAGAAAACATGGGGGATTTGTTAAGTCAGGAAAATAAACACACAACCCAAGCATAATGTGGACATCATACCCTATAATCAAACCAATAGGTATGTGACCTGTGTCTGGGGGAAGATGGTAAGTGGAACATCCACCAGTATGTGGTCACAGTGCTGACTACTCCCTTGTATGTAACACGAGTACTGAGTATGTGAAGCACATCAACATCAGAGACCATAATACCTCCATAGTTTCCAGCCTTCATTACACCAATAACTGAGTACAATGCACCCTTCTTCATGTACGTCCCTACACATCTTCCAATGATGTATAACTGAAATGTACCACCTTTGTCACAGTGAGCTGTCACATAACTTATTGGCCATGCCTAGGTATTCTTTTTATGGCATAAACATGACTGTCAGATGGTGTGAACCACCAATCAAGTTGTTACACCAGATGAATGTCTGCTACCTGTTCTGGTGATGCATATACTGCATACATAGGTGTTTGACAAGATTAATTGCATGGATATCAGTGTGGATTGTGCTATAATATATATATATATATATATATATATATATATATATATATATATATATATATAATATTGTCCATGAGCCTTTACCTGTGCTCCATTTGCAGGAGAACTCTGCTGAGATTACACTCATATTCAGGCATATCAGTTTGCACAGCTTCACAATATGTACTCTACCCCACTTGTATGTCAGATCCCTGATTGATGTATGTCCTTTGCATTATTCATGTAAGGATGTTTATCTCACACAGACATTCTCCACATTGTTATACCACTTTGTGTGGCAGTCCCATAACATGCATTTTACTGTACCATATAGATATGTGATTGGTGTTGCTGCTACAACCACCTTCCATTGACATGCCCTCATCTGCTGTACATTAAGTTGTTTCACCTGTACTCTTTACTCGTGTTAATTTCTACAATTCATCTGTGTGTCCCTATTCAATACACACACTTCCCCTGAGTGTTTATTTTACGTGGCAGTCCATGTACCATTACAGATCATTTACACAGCTTCAGTACAGAATGCCAGGAATGGGAAATCACAATACTCTGCACTGTAGATACACTGTCCTGTACTATGTTTGTGCCATATACTTTGTATTCATACCTCTCAACTGGTCAGATATTTACAGGATGCCCAGATGTGTTCCTTATCAAATTTGTGGCTTTCTGCTATATCACTGGGATGATTTAAAGACTGATGTGACTCAATATTACATGCGTTTGAGTTCATACCTTTCCACTGTCCAGATTTTTGCAGAATGTCTAGATTTTTGTTCTCATATATTTGATTGATTCCTCATAAAATTTTGGTTTTCTGCCAAATCATCGGCATGTCATTGCAGATTGAAGTCAGAAAATAACAGACATTTGAGTTTCAAACTTCATGCTCTTCATAGAATTCATGCTAATATAAAACCTATTATTCTATCAACTTTCTAAGTTTCAAAAGTGAAAACAAACACAAAAACTGAATAAAAAATGAAGTAGTGAACTAGTCTCCCAGACACACTCCAACGGTATTCCCAGAATGATCAAAGGAAGCAGTGGAACAATAAAATCATTTTATTAAGTGATAAAAACACTGACAAAATAACTGGTATCTTATAAATCAAAATACTATCAAAATAACTTTATCAGTGTTTTATCACTTAATAAAAGGATGTAGTGTGTCTGGGAGACTAGTTCGCTACTTCGTTGTTTATTCAACTTTCTAAGTTTGTAAGAGCAATATTTAAAAAAAATGCCCCTAACTTTGGGCCTTTGTCCCCTCACTATTTATGGTTTTGTCCAGATTTCTTTCTCTAAGAGCTTGAGAGGTACATCTGAGTTTCATACTTCAAATATTTCAGAACATGTATCTTAACACAGATCCCTGGTAATTCTAGTAAATTTTTATAGGGCATATATGTCAAATATGTCCCTATATCTGGGTCATTATCACCGCATTATGTTGGCCTTTGTCCAGATGTCTTGTACTAAGAGACTGAGAACTAACTATGAAGCCCTGGTGATCACTGTGTCATTTGTGTAAAACCGCAGACCGTCAGTGCTCTGGTTTCAACGGGTGTGCTATTCATGACTGCTTATATGGTTTCCTGGCCGGAAACACTGTTACCGGCCATGAAACCTCACTTAAATGTGGTGCACAGCATGAATATGTATTACACTCTGCTGCTCACCAGTCACCACCATGCACACGTGTAAACTCCATGCAGTGTTTATTGAATCCTGGGGAATGTTGTCCGTCTTCCTAAAGAAATTACTGTTGATTCCATGTCAAGTTTTACCACTGTTGATATGCAGTGATCATGGGGATATAAAGGTTAAATTGTTGATGTGGAGTGATCATGGGGATATAAAGGTTAAATTGCTGCTAGATAATTCTGCCAACTGAAATCTAAACCGATGCACAGAATGTTAGTAGCAGATTACATGGAAGCAAAACAGACACTGTGTAAAACTAATTGGAGGGATGTATTCAATGGAAAAACTGCAGAAGGAGTGTGAAAAGTTTTGAAAGAGAAATTGTTTGAATGTAAAAAATTAAAAAAAAATGTTTAACATCACAAACACAAGCGTGATTTATATAATACATCCTCTGCAGAATATAGTACACATAATATATCACACACCAGTGTCTCACCAATCAGGCCCCTAAGGCATAACAGAAAAACAAACATCTTAGTTATAGGCAACTCAGTTGTGAGACATGCAGATGTCTCTCTCACCAGGCTGGATAAGAAAAAAGTCACGGTCAGCTGTATGTCAGGTAAGAGGATCTGCCACGTTATACACACACTCAAATCTCTAAACAACAGGCACTGTTATGACTCTGTCATAGTCCATGTTGGTGTGAATTACTTGCAACTTACCTCACTACAGTAAAAAACTTCTCCAAGGCCAATTAAAACATCTTACATGACAGCATAAATAGCTTCATAGCCCCCCCCATGATGGAACAGACACCTATGCTGAGTTATACACCAGTGCTTTATATGAGCACCTGCACAATTGTATTGACTTTGACAAACCTGATAGAACCAAAGCAAGATCTTCAAGGAAAAACAAACCTGCCTGGTGGACAACTGCCATTAATAGGCTATACAGTAGGAGAAATAAATTGCTGTCAAAGAGTAGAAAAGAATGGTCTCAAAACTTTAAACATTCCCTCCTCAACTTGAACAAGCAAATAAGACTCCTACCTTTGTTAGGTTAGGAGTGTGGCCTAATGGTTAAGGTGTTTGACTTACAAACCCAAGGTGCAGCGTTGGAGTCTCACAAGCAATAATTGGCTAGGCTTAAAATAGTTTGCAAGGGCAGTTAGCCTAGTACTAACCTATGAACCTAGTGAATTCCTCCAAAGCTAACTACAGATCCAAATTAGCTTTCCTAACTAAGGATAGCCACAAAATGTTCTTTAGTTACATCTGTAACCTCAAAGGTAAGGCGCAGATTTCCACTGAACTTGTAATTAATGAAACTACATATATCTCAGGTCATTGGACCGCAGTTGCCAGTATGACTCAGTCATGGTCTATGTGGGAGTCGGTGACCTGAGATATGCCTCCCTAGACTATATGAAGAGAGAGACATCATGGAGCTCTCAGAATATGTGTCTCAGGCTGGTATGAGCCTAGCATTGAGCAGCATTTTACCTTCTCCAAGGATGATGCCGCAATATGAACAAAAGATGATTGACTTTAATGGTTGGCTTAGTTTCTAGTGTCATTATAATGAGGTGCAGTGTTTGTCAGCATGGAAGGAGATGGTCAACAGACCATGCCACTTTGCTGTGGATGGTCTACACCTCTCCCCTCTAGGCTTTTGAGTATTAGCTAAAGCATTGTCTTCCCCCATAGTGCTTTTTTCGGCAATGCCAAACTAAAGGTACTTCCGATATGGCAAGTCAAGACCAAGAAGGTCTAGGGGTGTTACTGCTCAATGCTAGGAGTCTAAACAAAAAATTCCACTCCCTAGAAGCTCTCTTTACCCTAGAGAATCCTGATGTCTGTACAGTCACTGAGACATGATTTGGGGCCACAGAGAGCATACCAGCAGTGCTGGGTTATGATGCCTTCTACACATTCAGGCCAGCTACTTCACAGGCAGCGACTAAAGGTGGAGGTGTCTCTGTTTACATCAAAGATAAATATACTTTAAGGCTGGTGAAACAGGACAATGCACTTGAGCTGCTCAGTGTTCTAATCATCATGGGCAAGGTCCTGTGCCACTTCCTTGCAAGCTTTGAGTCCCCCTCTGTGACCCTGGAAACCCATACCATGTGGTTAAATGGGTCTATGTTAGAATCGTGAAAGATTTACTTTCACAAATCCACATTCATCGACACATAAATTTCAAAGTGCAAAAATACTGAGGAGTGAAAAAAGTGAATCCGGAATGTCGAACGTCCTTTTTTTGGCTGGCAGGGTGATCGTGGGGATGAGGAAATAAATCCTTTTCCCCACTGTATGGTCTTGGAGTTGATATATTTAAGTAGGGGGGACGTGGAGGGTGCAGGGGGGCTTGCCTGCCTGCAAAAACATTTTAAAAAGTGTTTCACTTAAGGTTTTTTACGTTGGGTTTTCCTTACCTGTATGGCGCTGTTGCTTCTGGGAATACGTTCGACATTGTGGTGTTCGTGTTTTTCGTCTTTTGCTGTATTTGATTTTCGACATTTATGTGTCGATGAATGTGGATTCGCGAAAGTAAGCTTTTGTGATTTTAATATAGACCTGTTTAAACTTGTTGGAGGCACTGACCATCCAACCCAATGTCATATTCATGGGTGACTTTGATTGCCTCACTGTTGGCTGGGAATCCCATATGACACCGCACATGCACAGAGATTCCTGGATTTTGTAGACAGAAACTCCCTGGACCAGATAATCAGTACACCAACCAGGGGTGCAATCATACTGGATCTGATCCTCACTAGTATGGGAGAGTGCTGAACAGCCCCTACTGTGATGTCTTCTCCTCATATGGTCAGACCACAAAATGGTCTCCTTTGTAGTAAAAATAAAACCTGGACCCCCAGCTGGACCTGGAATATTCAGGAACTATTATAAGACTACCCTCCTGCTACTAGGTGAGAACCTGGCAAAGTTTTGGGCCCCCATAGACATGAGAACACTGCTTCCTATGTGGAGCTGTTCATAGAGGCCCTGTACAGGCATATTAATAGCTGCAGAGAGGCAGCTATACCCACCAGGAAGAAGTACAGAACTCACTCAAGGAATGGGCCACCATGGTGGAGTCACAAAATCAATAGTCCCTTTAACAGGAAGAAGAAAATCATGGCAGAGATTGGGAGGTGCAGCATCCAGCAGGGTAGAAGCACTCTCATCAAACTAGGCAGACAACTCAGTTGACAAATGAAGTCTGTGAGAGCCAAATTTGACTTAAGTTTGGCCTCCCAGGCCAAGGACAACCACAAAGCATTCTTTAGCTATGTCCGCAACCTGAAAGGCCAACCTCAATTGTGTCCAGAGTTCATTGTAAATGGAGCCACCTATACTAAGGCAGAAGACATAGCAAACCTCCTGGCTGATAAATTCAGCTCCAACTTTACCCCTCTCTCTCCCTCAAGCTTCCCTCAGGAAATATCATAAAATACTTCCCCTACTATCACTAGGGAATGGGTCCTTAATGCTCTCTCTAAACCCAAGAACACTGCATCAATGGGCCCAGACAATATACTAGGATGCCTTCTAAATAACATGAAACATGACCTATCAGGGCTCCTGGAATTACTCTTTAACTGTAGCCTCCAAACAGGCTTCATGTCTCATGAATGGAGAAAGGCAACAGTCATCCCTCTGCACAAAGGTGGGCCATCTACAGATGCTGGAAACTACAGACCCATAAGTCTCACTAGTCTTATATGTTTCTTATATGTTCTATCTATGAACCAATGAACCTATATGTGAAGCCATAGAAGGAATTATCATGGAGATGATCAATAGAGATATAGTAAGCCTCCAGATACTGGACGCAACCCAGTTTGGTTTCATTGGGGGCAGATCATACCTACTCAGCCTGGTGGACGTCTTTGAGAAGGTCATCAAAGCAATGGATGAGGGAAAGGTTGTTCACATGGCCTTCCTTGACTTAGCCAGGCCATTTGACACAATGCCTCACTCGGGCATTGTTGGTAAACTCAAGAGGTTGGGTACAGGCCCTTGTGTCACCCGCTGGATGGCCGACTGGCTCACAGATAGGACCCAGGGGGTTAGAACTGGGGAGTCCACCTCTGTGGAGAGGCCAGTCACTTTTGTAGTCACTTGGAGATCAGTCCTTGGATCTCTCCTTTTTGGCATTTGCTTCTCGGAGGTCAAGGCTGATGTCAGTAGTCTCTAGCTGACTACATTTGCAGATGATTGCAAATTAGGAGCTGGCATTGAATCTCACACTGACACATATGTTCTCCAGGAGGGGCTGACACAGACAAACAACTGTTGTCAGAGCCATGGACTAAAACTAAATGCCAAGGAATGCATAATAGTATCCTTTGGGAAGTCATCCAACCCTGGTAACTAACATATTGAGAACATACCCCTTGGAGTTGACCTAATGGTCAGGGACTTGGGGACACACATGGATAGTGATCTAGCCTTTGACCATCATGTGTCTACAGTGGTGAGGATATCATTTTATGTTGTGCAACTTATAATCAAATGTATGGCATCTAAGTCCAAGGAAGTCATTGATCCACTGTATTTGGCATTCATCAGACCTGTTACTGAGCACAGTGCCCCCGTTGGTATGTACCTAAGCAAGCATATCCAACAACTGGAACATCCACAGAGGTTCCTCACTAAAAGAATACAGGGCATAAGAAAAATGTCCTATACAGGCTACCTCAAGGCTGTATCCCTGTATTCTGTTTCCTACAGGCTTTTGAGGGGAGATCTATGCCTGGCATACAGGCCATTGTCAGATGGACCTCCTGCATATCCACAATACAAACAGCACCAGAATTACCCGTTCTAAAGACGTAAACCTTGCCTGTGATGTAAATAGGTCCTGTTGGAGAGATAGGCATGTATCTCAGGCACTACCACATCTATGGAACAGGCTCCCCATCCATGTGAAGCAGAGTTCCTCCTAACCCAATTCAAATGCAACTTGGACAATTGGATGGGAAACTGGAAATTCATCCCTGGTTTGGCACCTATGTCTCTAATGGATACAGGTAACGTATAAATGGTTCATCTCCCAAACCCCTGCTTACACTTATCAAGGGTATCAGAGCTTGTCAGAGATTTGGGATGTATGGCTAGGCTGAAAAAAGCCCTTGTGGTCATTAGGCTACTAAATACCTATGAACCTAAGAACCTGCCATCTGACAGGTTCAGTGAAAACTTCATTCCCCTGTCTCCACCACATATACCCCAAAGCATCCCTAACACCTCTTCCACCTAGTATCTCTGAGGAGCAGGTCTTAAACTCTCACTCCAAGGCCAAAAACACAGCCTGTATGGAACCAGACAAAATACCGGGCTGTGGCCTCATGGGTTAAAACAGGAATTAGGATCACCATAGGGCACCCTTTTCAATCACAGCTTAAGCACTGGCTTCATCCTACAGGAATGGAAAACAGCTACCATCATCCCTTTGCGCAAAGGTGGTGCATCCACTGACCCAGAACTATGCACCCATTAGCCTGACCATCCTTATCTGCAAGGCCATGGAACAAATCATCATGGGCCTTATTAACTAAAATATAAAAAAATCTCCAAATGCTCAACCCCACCCAGATTGGCTTTGTCAAGGGGAGAACATGCCTGTTAAACTTGCTGGACTTCTTTGAGACAGTCACCAAAGCACTAGATGAGGGCAAATATGTGCATATGACCTACCTAGACTTAGCCAAGGCCTTTGATCCAATCTCCCACTCAGGCATTTTTGATGAACTCACCCAGCTGGGTATCAACCTATATATTGTCAGATGTGTTGCAACCTGACTCACTGATAGAACTCAGACTGTCAAAATAGGGGACTCCACCTCCTCCAGCAGACCTATAACTAGTGGTGTTCCACTGGGATTTTTTCTGGGACTCGTACTGGTTGGAATCTACTTCTCTGAAGTACAGCTAAAGGACTATTCCTGACAAAGTTTGCTGATGACTGCAAATTGGGAGTGATGACTGAAACCCCTAGCAGTGTCAACATACTTCAAGAAGGTCTTACACAGACTAACGACTGGTGCCAAAGTCATGGTCTTAAACTTAATGCAAAAAAATGCATTATCATTCCCTTCGGCAGGGGTGATGCTCCTACAAACTACCACATCAACAGCAATACCCTAAGCACCGAGTCAGTAGTGAGAGATCTGGGCACACAGATCAACAACAACCTTAACTTTGATCACCATATCTCCACAGTGATAAGAAGGGCATTTTATATTGCTCATCTCCTAATTAAATTAAGGGCATTACTTCCAGAAAAAAGGAGGTTATAACCCCCTCTGTACTCTTCCCTCATCAGGCCAACAATAGGATACAATGGTCCCTTTGGTGTGTTCCTTAAGCAATTAGAGAGAACACAAAGGCTCCTTACAAAGAAAATTCAGGGTCTTCAAGATCTGTCTTATGCGGTCAGACTGAAATCATTGTCACTTTACTCTGTGTCATACAGACTGCTCAGACGTGACCTGTGCCTTGCATATAGAGCAATCTCTGACCCACCTTTAATGAAAATTCTGCACATTCTCAAGTCAAATGGCACATGGGTCACTTGATCAGAAGATCTTAATCTGGTATGTGACATCAACAGAGCTTGCTGGTGAGACAGATTTGTCTCACAGAGGTTGCCCCGCTTTTGGAACGAGCTTCCTATTCATGTTAAAGAAAGCCCCTCATTGGCCCTATTTAAGCATAATTTGTATTATTAGATGGGTAACAAGAAATTCACCACAGGGGTTCCACCTGTGTCCCTCTTGGGCAGGGGCAATAGGTGCTGAGTTTAGTGTCTGTTTAAACCAGACACCCTTGGGAACATGGGTTGAACTTGGCTATGGTTGTAAGGGCCCTGTGGCCATTAGGCTAATAACCTTCTATGATCTTATGATCCTGTACATCAAAATCTAAACATACAAGATTTGTGAGACATAACGTGAAAGGTGAATATTTAATACAGCACACAGTGATTGATACTGTAGATTCTTGTAAGGACTTGAGTGTATGAGTAGATCCAGGTTTGAGTTTTTCTATTCATATCAATCAATTGGTTAATGATAGATATAGAACTATAGGTTGTATAAAAATATTTATAATGTCTAGGAAAACAGAAATGATGAAGTCATTGTTTGTTAGTTACATTAGACCCAAACTTGAGTATGAAATAACAATATGGAAAACTTATAAGAAAACAAACAGGAATAAACTAGAAAGAGTTCAGCAGAAATATACCAAGGGCATCCATGGATGTGAAAATTTAAGTTATTATGAATGACTAAAATATCTGAACATGTACAGTGTCTCATATAGATATTTAAGAGGAGACCTTATTTTTTTATATAGGGCATTTAGAGACAGCTACCTCTGGGAATGTTTGGAGTTATTAAAAAGGAGTATATAATCATCAGACAACCTATGAAGAAAACTCTGTAGGAATGAGAAGTGAACTAATTGCTTCTCTGAGAGAGTAACTGATGCATGGAATACACTACCAAATTACATTAAAGCAAGCACTACCTGGACACTTATTATGGGAACAACTGCTTTGGTATATTGATGGGTTAGAAGGACATTAATACCCATTCTTGAAATATGTGTATGCTTAATGAAGGATAAAAATTGGATTGTACTGACAGAAACAGCTGACAGGCATGCACAAAGACCTAGTTTGCTAACTCCTCTTAGAGATACAACTACAGTATTATTACTGCATATATATTATGGGTTCCTATTACGTGATATAAGTTTTGAAACTTCTTACATAATAAAGTCGAACCCTTATGTTCGAAGTTTCAAAACTTCGAACACGTAAAAAAAAAAAAAAAATAAAAAATAATCTTCCTTTTCCGCACTGTAGTGTGATCTCGGAGTTGGTATATTTAAAGAGAGGGGGGGTGCAGGGGGGCTTGCCCCCTGCTTACAACAGTTATGTTTTTTCTTTTTTTTTTTACGTATTCAAACTTTTTCCACCATATAGTGTTCGAACTTGTAAACGTTCGACTACGTAATATGAAGTCTATATTACACATGCTCACATATGCAGTGGGTGGGGGGACTCCATAATGACTTCCTATGTCATTGAGGTGAATGCCATGTCCTAGTGCTCTCAACAAGCTGCGAAGACAGCATGTTTAGGGACACTGGTTACCGGTTTTCAAAAAAAAAATTAAATTCCGTTTTCATGAGATGGAATTAAACAAATATACCTGTAATTTTTAAAGGTAATTTCCAATCATTATAATGATTTAATTATAATTTTCTTCTGCTTCAAAATAAATTGAAAAGGAAAACAAATTCTAAGTACATAACTCTCAATAATGCAAGCTGACAATTAGTACTCAGACAGACCAAATATTGGATTTGCCAGTATTTTTTCCTTATAAAAAACAAAAATCAGTCTCCCTGAGTACGATAGGTAAGCATATCTTTATAAACATTAGCAGTCCGTATATTATTTAGAAAATTAAACTGAAGTAAAACTGGTGTTTTTTAATGATTATGACAGTTTTCAGAATTATACCATTATGAATGTTCTCATAAGATTATAGTTAGGGGGATATAATTTACTTTGTAAGTGTCATACAAGTTTGGGAGTTGGCTTAATGGTTACGCTGTTTACCTAACAAACACAAGGTATAAGGTTTGTTTCTTACCTTTGGGGAAATTGGCTAGGCTTAAAATGGCAAGCAAGGGCAGCTTGCCTTGTACTTACCTATGAAATATGAACCATCATTTTTGGTCAGAATAATTATTGTTATTTAAATGCCAAAATGATATCTTACATAAACTCATATCATAAGATATAGTTGCATCATAGTTTCCAAAACGTATAGACATAGTTAGATTAAACTATGTTTAGTTTCCTTTGTGAAAGATTTTTTAACCTGGACCTGGAATCTCTGAATACAAAAGAAAATAATCTAAATATTTTAATGATTTAATGGCTATTTCATCATTCTGATTTATTTCTTTAAACCTTTTTTGTCTTGAACAAGATGGATATTCGTATTTTATTTTAAATTATTCTTACTTTTGATTTATTAAATGGCGACAGCTGAAATACTAGCAGTTAAGAATCACTTCATTTGATGTTGTTTACCAATTTAGAGTACTATTACAGTGAGTATTGTATAAAGCTGACTCAGAAGTGCTATTCCTCATGTTCAGTGTGCATCTTAATTAATGGAGTTTGCAAGAACTGTGTGAAATTCTTGAAGTAATCTTGCAAGCTTTGCTGCATAGCTAGCAACTGTAAATATGTTAACACTATTCTGCAAACAAACCATATGCTTTTAAAAGTAACATGGTATGATAAACTAAAGAATTCATAGAAATGCATGCTAATCATAAAGATAACACTGCACCATGCAAGAAACCAGAAATCAGAAAATAAGTGAATGGAAAAACAAATAAATAAACAAGAAGTGTAAATAAGTATGGCAGTTGCCTAAATAAAGTACCACACATAAAAACTATGAACAAAAGCTCAGTGAGTGAGACATAGAAAAGCATGATGGGAACAGGCGTTAGAAGGCATGGAGAAGAAGGATGCCAGGGTAAATGATATTAGGAGACATCACCCAGTAAAATCACTGTCTTAACTGGTGAGCAGATTCTTCAAAACAATGCAGAAGTACCTGGCAATGTACCTACCAGGGACATATAGGCAAATGATGAGTACCTTCACACACTAAAGCTCTGAGGTCACACATACCAGCAGTTAATATACCACAATGAACACAGTGGAAGCACAGCTGGGCTCTTTGGATATCAGCACACCCAAAGAATCTATACAAAGGGCAAAGGGGAGGTCACATAATATGTATAGATAGATACAGAAACAGATGTGCAATTCAGCAATGCTATATTTGCCAGCCTTAACTGTAGGAACATTATCAGGTACAGAAATGTGGACTATCACTACAACCCAGTAAGGATAATGCAGATATAGTCATAGTGATGAAACCATCAACAAGGTCTTTTTACTATCATCACTGACAGAAATGAAAAGGCTAATATTTAAAAAGGGGACCTCACTGTGAGGTCAGGAGGAGCACAGTAGTGGGTATTGCACACTAGTCATTAAATACACCAGTGGTGGGTATAGCACATAGGGAACCAGAGTTGGATGTAACAGAGCAGACAACTAGGGCATCATTGATAATGTAGCAGGGATGAAGGTTACCAGCACTGGAGGTAACACAGTAGGTATTGAAGGCACCAGCACTGGGAGTAACACAATGGGCATCAAGAACACCAGCACTGGGAGTAACACAGTAGGTATTAAAGAAATCAGCACTGGGAGTAATACTGTGGGCAACAAGGGCACCAGCTCTGGGAATAACACAGTTGGCATCACAGGTGCCAGAAATGGCATAACACAGTAGGCATTGAGGGTACCAGCAATGGCAGTAATACAGTGGGAATCAAGGTAACCAGCACAGACAACAACACAGTATGAATTGAAGGCAACAGCACTGGAAGTGACATAGTGGGCATCAAGGGCACCAGCACTAAAAGTAACACAGCAGCCTCTGAAGGCACCAGCACTGGAAGAAACACTTTGGGCGTCAAGGATCTCAGCACTGGGAGTAACACAGTGGGATTCAAAGGCACCAGCGCAGAGAGTAACTCATTGGGCATCAAGGACACCAGTACTTGGAGAAATGCAGTGAGCATTAAGGACAGCGACACTGGAAGCAACACAGTGAACACTGAAGGCATGTCCACTGGGAGTAACACAATGGTCAATTGAGGCACCTGCACTAGAAGTAGCAAAGTGGGAATCAACGGCACCAGAACTGAGAGTAACACAGTGGCATGAAGGACAATAGAACTGGAAGCAACACAGCAGTCACTGAGGGCACCAGAACTGAGAGTAACACAGTGGCATGAAGGACAATAGAACTGGAAGCAACGCAGCAGTCACTGAGGGCACCAGCACTGGGAGTAACATATTAGGCATCAAGGAAACCAGCACTGGGCATAACACAGTGGTCATCAAGGGGTGCTATCACTTGGAGTAATGCAGTGGGCATCAAGGACAGCAGCACTTGGGTCAACACAGTGCTCACTGAAGGCATTAGCACTGGGAGTAACACAGTGGTCACTGAAGGCACATGCACTGTCTGGAAGTAGCACAGCAGTCAACAAAAGCACCAGAACTTGGAGTAACACAGTGGTCATCAAGGGCACCACTACTTGGAATAATGCAATGGGCATCAAGGACAGCAGCACTGGGAACACTGGGATCAACACAGTGAACACTGAAAGCACGAGCACTTGGAGTAACACAATGGTCACTGAAGGCACTGCCACTGTTTGGAAGTAGCACAGCAGGCAACAAGGGCACCAGAACTGGGAGTAACACAGTGGCTATCTAGGACAATAGCACTGGGAGTAACACAGCAGTCACTGAGGGCACCAGCACTGGGAGTAAAGTGAGCATTAAGGATAACAGCACTGGGAATAAAACAGTGAGCACCAAGAGCACCAGCAGTTGGCATATTACATTAGGCATCAAAGACACCAATGATAGGAATAACACTAAGGTCATCAAGGGCATCAGGATTTGGAGTAATACAGTGGTTACTGAAGACACCAATGCATGGAGTGACACAGTAGGCACTGAAGGCACCAGCAATGGAAGTAACACAGCAGCCATCAAGGGCACCATAATGGGAGTACCACAGTGGACATCAAGGACAATAGCACTTTAAGTAACACAGTGGTCGATGAGGACAACAGTATTTGGAGTAACACAGTCAGCCTCAATGACAACAGCACTGGGAGTAACATAGTGGGCATCAATGGCAGAAGTACTGGGAGTAACACATTGGACACCGAAGGCACCATCAGTGGGACTAACACAGCAGGCACTAAAGGCATCAGACCTGGGAGTAACACAGCGGCCATCAAGGACGATAGCACTGGAAGGTTACTGTGGGCATCATCACTGGGAGTAATACAGAGGGTGTGAAAAGCAGAAACATTGGGCATAACACATTAGTTATCAAGGACTCCAGTTCTGAGACTAACATAATGGGCATCAAGGGCATAAACACTGGAAGTAATGCAGCGGTCACTGAAAGTACCAGCTCAGGGAATAACACAGTGATCAGCAAGGACACCAACACCAGGAGTAGCACACTGGGGGTCAAGGATATCAGCAGTGGGAATAACACAGTGGTCATCAAGGCCACCAGCACTGGGCATCAAGGACATCAGCACTGGGAATAACACAGAGGTCACAGCAGACTTCATCATTGTGATTAACACAGATGGAATCAAAGGCAACAGGACTGGAAGTAACACAGTGGGAATCAAGGGCACTGGTGCTAGAAGTAACACAGAGGGCATCAAGGTACCAGCACTGGGAGTAACACAGTAGGCATCTAGGGCATCGGCACTGGGAGTAATAGAGTGGGCATCAAAGACATCAGCACAGTGATCAATGCGTAAACTGGTGGGCATCAAGGGCATGAGTGCCAGGCATAACACAGTGGGCATCAAAGGCACCAGGACTGGAAGAGTAACACAGTGGGAATCAAGAACACCGGTGCTAAAAGTAAAACAGAGGGCATCAAAGCACCAGCACTGGGAGTAAAACAGCAGTCACTGAATGCACCAGCACTAACAGTAACACAATGAGCATCAAGGGCAGCAGCACTGGAAGTAACATAGTGAACATCAAAGTCACCAGCACAGGAATTAGCCCAGTGGCCATCAAGGACACGAGCACGGGACATAAAACAGTGGTCATCAAGGGCACCTCCAGCAGCACTTGAAGTAAAACAGGAGATACCAAGGGCATTAGCACTAGGAGTAATACTGGGCATCCAGAACAGCAGCACTGGGAGAACATAGTGGACAGTGAAGGTACCAGCACTGGAAGAAACACAGTAGGCATGAAGGACATAGCACTGGTCATAACACAGTGGTCATTGAAGACACCAACACTGGAAGTATCACAATGAGCATAAAGGGCAGCAGAACTGGGAGTAACACAGTGGGAATCAAGCACACCAGCATGGAGAGTAATACAGTGGGCATCAAGGTAACCAGCACAGGGAGCAAAACAGTAGGCATCAAAGATAACAGCATAGGGAGTAACACAGTGGCAAGGAAGGTACCAGCACAGGGATTAACAAAGTGGGCATCAGATATGCCAGAAATGGAGTAACACAGTATGCACTGAAGGCACCAGTAAAGGAAACAACACAGTAGACATCAATGTAACCAGCATAGGGAGCAAAACAGTAGGTATCAAAGATAACAGCATAGGGAGTAACACAGTGGCAAGAAAGGTACCAGCACAGGGAGTAACAAAGTGGGCATCAGGGATGCCAGAAATTGAGTAACACAGTAGGCACTGAAGTCACCAGTAAAGGAAACAACACAGTAGGCATCAAGGTAACTAGAATAGGGAACAAAACAGTAGGTATCAAAGATAACAGCACGGGGAGTAACAAAGTGGTCATTGAGAACACCAGCACTGAGAGTAACAAAGTGGGCATCAAGTGAACAAGCAGCGAATCAACACAGTGGGTATCAATGACATAGCACATGGAGTGAGACTGTGGGCATCAAGGGCACCAGCACTGAAAGTAACACAACAGCCAGTGAAGGCACCATCACTGGCAGTAACACACTCGGCTTTAAGGACATCAACACATTGGGCTTTAAGGACATCAGCACTGGGAGTAACACAGTGGGCATTAAGGGCATAAGCACTAGGAGTAACAGTGAGAATCATGGACACATCACAAGGGATAATGCATTGGGCATCAAGAACACCACCTCTGAGCATAATACAGTTATCATCAAGGGTACTAGCACTGGGAGTAATGTAGTGGGCATCAAGGACAGCAGCACTGGGAACAACACAGCGAACACTGAAGGCATGATCACTGGGAGTAACACAGTGGCCACTGAAGGAACCATCCCTAGAAGCAGGACAGTGGGCATCAAGGGCCACAGAGCTGGGAGTAACACAGTGGGCATCAAGGGCCCCATAGTGGGCATAACACATTAGGCATCAAAGACACCAATGATGAGAATAACACAATGGTCATCAAGGGCATCAGCACTGAGAGTAACACATTGGTAACTGAAGACAACAGTACTGGGAGTAACACATTGGGCACTGAAGGCCCCACTAATGGAAGTAACACAGCAGCCATTAAAGACATGAGAAATGGGAGTAACACAGTGGACATCAAAGACAATAGCAGTAAGAGTAAAACAGTGGTTACTCAGCACAATAGCGCTGGGAGTAACACAGTGGGTATCAATGACATCATCACTGGGAGTAACTGGACATCAAGGGGAGAAGCACTGATATATACACAGTGGGCATCAATGATACTGTCACTGGACATGAAACAGTGGTCATCAAGGGCAGTAGCACTAGAAATGGGAGTAACACAGTGGACATTAAGGACAATAGCAGTAGGAATAAAACAGTGGTTAGTGAGGACACTAGCACTGGGAGCAACACAGTGGGCATCAATGACAGCAGCACTGAGAGTAACAGAGGCAGCACTGAAGGAAGAAGCACTGGGATATACACAGTGGGCATCAAGGATACTACCACTGGACATTAAACAGTGGTCATCAAGGGCAGTAGCTCCAGCACTCAAAGTAAAAAAGTGGGTATCAAGGGCATCAACACTGGAAGTAATGCAGTAGGCATTAAGGACAGCATCACTAGGAGTAACACAGTGGACACTGAAGGCACCATCACTCAGAATAACACAGCGAGTATGAAGGAGAAAAGCAGTGGGCATAACACATTAGTCATCAAGGACATCTGTGCTGAAACTAACATAATAGGCATCAAGGGCATGACACTGGAAGTAATGCAGTGGTCATTGAAGGGAATAACAAAGCGGTCATCAAGGGCACCAGCACTGGGAGTACCACACTGGACATCAAGGACATCAGTACTGGGAATAACACAGTGGTCACTGTAGACACTGTAGACATAGAACAGCATCAAGGACACTATCAAGCAGTAAACTAGTTGGCATCAAGATCACTGCCAGATGTATTTTTTTATTTATTTTATTTTACATTTGTTGACCGGGCTAGTCCAACTGGATAATTTCCATTTTCAGTGGAGGCCCGGGGAGAAAAGCTCCAAGATAAAACAAGGTTATAAAAATTAAATCATTTACAATAATTTCGTATGTTACAGACATTGAGCAACAATGCTTACATCTCAGTCTTGGTCAATTAATAATAAGACATAGAACTATCCACATATTGAGAGAGACAGTAATTCTTTACAGAACAATTAGGTCCTTTGATATCCTAGAGAAAGGTTGCAATTTAGATTTCTGGGAATATAATAGAAGGAATTAGAGTAACACTGTGGGTATCAAGGGCACCAGGGCTGGAAGTAACTTGGTGGTAATCAAGTACACTAGTACTAGACGTAACACAGTGGGCATCAAGGCACCAGCACTGGAAGTAACACAGCAGTCACTGAAGACACCAGCACTGGGAGTAACACAGTGGACATCAAAGGTCTCAGAACTGGGATTAACACAGAGGCCATCAGGCACACTAGCAATAAGCATAAAACAGTGGCCATCAGGGGCACCAGCACCAAAGTTTGAAGTAAAACAGGAGGTAGCAAGGGCATCAGCACTAGAAGTAATGCTGGACATCAAGGACAGCAGCACTGGGAGAAACATAGCAGGTATTGAAGGTACCATTACTGAGAGTAATACAGTGGGCATCAAGGACACCAGGGCTGGAAGAAACACAGTGAGCATCAAGAGCATCAGAACTGAGAGTAATTCAATGGCATGAGGGACACCTGCACTTGGATTAACACAGAGGGCATCAAAGGCACCAGCAGTAGAAGCAACACATTGGGCATCAAGTACACCCACACTGGGGATAACACAGTGGGCATCAAGGACACCAGCAATGGGAGTAATACAGTGGGAGTCAAAGGCACCAGCAATGGGAGTAACACATTGGGCATCAAGGACACCAGCACTGGGCATAACACATTGGACATTAGGGGCAGTAGTACTAGGATGAACACAGTGGGCATCAAAGACACCAGCACTGATAGTAATACATTAGGCATCAAGGACTTGAGCACTGGGGTAACAAAACAGGCATTGAAGTTAGCAACCCTGGGAATAATACTGTGGGTGTATAGGGCACCAGCACTGGGATAAACACACTGGGTATGAAAGCCAACAACACTGGGAGCAACATAGTTGGCATCAATGGTGTCAGCACTGGAGTGACACAATGGGCATTGAGGGCAACAGCACTGAGAGTGACACAGTGGGCATCAAAAGCACCAGTATGGAAAGTAACACATTGGTCATCAAGGGTACTAGCATTGGGAGTAACACAGCAGCCACTGAAGGCATCAGCACTGGGATTAGCACAGTGGACATCAAGGCCATCACTGCTGGGAATTATGCAGCAGGGATCAAGAGCAACAGCACTGAGAATAAAACAATGGTCATACTGGACTCCAACAGTGGGAGTAACACTATGGTCACTAAAGGCACCAGCACTTGGCACTAGCAAAGCTGTCATTCATAAATCAAACAGGACTAGATCTCCCCTTTGCAGGGACCTAAATATGGCCTGAGACTTCAATAGGACATGCTGGAGGGACAGATTTGTCACCCAGCTATTGCTGCATCTTTGAATAGGCTGCCAACTCATGCGAAGCAGTGCACCTCTATGATACTGTTCAAAAGGAAGCTGGATGGGTGGATGGGGCACCATAAATTCTTACTGGGAATGGTGCCCACAGCCCTCCTGGACACGGGTAGTCATTACTAAATGCAATCCTGGGTATTGACTAGAGTATCTATGGTATTACATTGGGATAACACAGCTAGGCTTGAAATGACCTCCAAGTTGATAGCCTACTAACCTCCTATGATCATATGATCCTATGGAAGGTGCCAGCACTTGAAGCAGCACAGTAGACATCAAGAACACTAATACTGGGTGTAACAAAGCAGGCATTAAGGGCACCAGCACTGAAGTAATACAGTGGTCACTCTAGGCACTAGCAGTGGGAGTAAAATAATGCGGATCAAGGACATCAGCACTGGCAGTAACACAGAGGGCATCAAGGACGTCAACATTTGGAATAAAACAGCAGGCATTAAGGACAGCAGCAATGGAGTAACACAGTGGTCAATGATGGCAGCAGCAGTGGGAGTAACACAATGGCATCAAGGGTATCTGCACTGTTGGTAACACAGTGGGCAACAAGGAGATCAGCACTTGTTGTAACACAGGTGTCACTGCAGACACCAGCAGTGGAAGTACACAGATGGCATCAAGTAGACTACTACTACAAATAAAATAATGGGCATCAAGGACATCTGCCCTGGAATTAACAAAATGGACATTAAGGACACCAACAATGAGAGTGATACTGTGGCTACTGGAAGCACTATAAGTGGCACAATGGGTATCAAGGCCACCATAACTGGGAGTAACACAGAGGGCATCAAAGACAATAACACCATGAGTAAAGTGGTGATCACTCCAGGCACCAGCTCTGAAAGAAACACAGTGGGCATGAAGAAAAACAACAATGGGAGTAACACAGTGTGCATCAATGGCACCAGCAGTGAGCAAACACATTATGCATCAAGGACACCAGTGCAGAGCGTAACGCAGTAGGATTCAAGGGCACATACACTGTGTGTAAAACAGTGGGGATTAAGTGCATCAGCACTGAGAGTAACATAATGGTCCCTAAAGACACAATTGGTGGGACTAACACAGTGAGCATTAAGGGGATCAGCAGGAGGAGTAACGGTGGCCACTGCAGGCACCAGCACTGGAAAAACTCAGTGTCCCCAAAGGCACCAGCATTAGGAATACCATAACGGGCATCAAGGGCAGCAGCACTGGGAGTAACACAGAAGTCAGTGATGGGACCAGCACTGGAGTAACACAGTGACTACTGAAAGCACCAGCAGTGGGAGTAACACCACAGGCATGAAGGATACCAGCAATGAGTGTAACAAAGTGGGCATCAATGGAGTAGCACAGTGGTCACTGAAGGGATGCATAATGAGAGTAATGCAATGGGAAACAGTCATTAGTACTAGGAGTAACACAATAAGCATCAAGGATATAAGCACTGGGAGAAACATAGCAGTCACTGCAAACACCAGCACTGGGAGTAACAAAGATAAAAAAATAATGGGCATCATGGACATCAGAGCTAGAAGTAACCCAGTGGATGTTAAAGTCACCAGGACTGGGAATAACATAATGGGAATCAAGAAAAGCAATTCTAGGAATAACACAGTGAGCAAAAATGCACAGACAGTGGGTATAACACAACAGTTACTGAAGGCACCAGTACTGGGACTAACACAGTGGGCATCAAGGAAACCAGCACTGAGATTAACACAGTGGTTAATTAAGGCAACAGTACTGGTGGTAACACTGCAGTCACTGAAGGCACCCAGGCTGGAAGTGCAGCATCACTGGGAGTAACAATGTAGGGATCAAGAGCACCACCACTGGGAATAATGTGGTACACATCATGGACACCAGTACTGAGCTTAACACAGAGGGGATCAAAGGCACCAACAATGGGAGTAACACAGTGGGCATCAAGGCCACCAGCAGTGTGAGTAATGCATTGCTCACTAAAAGCATCAGTGCTGGCAGTAACATACTGGACATCAAGCACACCAACACTGGAAGTAACACAGTGGTCATTGATGGTACCATTAATACAGTGGTCACTGCAGGCACCAACACTGGAAGTAACACACAGGGCATCAAGCCCACCAGTGCTAGGAGTAAAATAGTGGGCACCAAGGACACCAGTGCTTAAAGTAACAAAGTGAGTATCAAGGGCACTGGGATTATAAATAAAACATTGGGTATCAAGGGAATCAGCGGAGGGAGTAATGCAATGGCCAACAGGGACAACAGCACTGTGAGTAACACACTGGACACTAAAGGCACAAGCACTGGGAGTAACACAGTGGCCATCAAGGATACCAACACTGGAAGTAACACAGTGGACATCAATGGCACTAACAGTGGACACCAGAGACATTAGCACTGGGAGTAACATAGTGGTCACTCAAGGCACCATCACTGGTAGTAACATATTGGTCACTGAAGGCACAATCAATGAAGGTAACACAGCATGCATGAAGGGCTCCAGCACTGGGTATAACACAGTGAGCATCAAGGACACACACACACTGGAGTCACACAGCAGTCAGTGAAGGCATAAGCAGTGGGAGTATCACAGTGGGTATCAAGTAAACCACTACTAGGTATATCACAGTGGGCATAAGCACTGGGAGTAACACAGTGGGTGTCAAGGGCACCATCAATGTGGTTTACACATTAGGCATCAAGAACATCAGTGCTGAGATTAATACAGTGGTTGTCAAGGGCAATATCACTGAGTGTAATGCTGTGGTCATTAAGGACATCGGCACTGGGAGTAACACAGTCATTACTGAAGCCATAATCAGAGCAGTAACATAGTGGACATCAAGGAAACTTACACTGGGTGTAACACAGTGACCATTAATGGCAAAAGAACTGGAGTCACTCAGCAGTCATCGACAGCAAAACCACTGTGAGTAGCACAGCTGGCATCAAGGTCACCAGCACTGAAAGTAACATAGTGGTCCTGAAGGCGCCAGCAATGGAAGCAACACAATGGGCATCAGGGGCACCAGCACTGGGGGGTCATATAGTGGCCACTGAAGACAACAGCAGTGGAAGTAACAAAGCAGACATCAAGAACATGACACCAATTGGACACAGTGGACATCAAGGGCACCAGCACTGGGAGTAACACAGTGACCAATAAGGACATCAGTTCTGGCAGTAACAAAGTGGGTATCAAGGACAGGTCAGAAGACTGAAAAAACAATAGACTGAATATCAAAATACTAAAAACATGTTTAATGCAGGGGGAAAGCCCCCCACACCCCTTGCTAATTATATATATCAACTCCAAGATTGGACAACAGTGGAGAAGGGGCAAATTCCATCATTCAGTATTTTGAGCTTTCAGTATTTTGAGATTCAGTCTTTTGTTTTTTCAGTCTTCTGAAGTAGACCCATCAAGGACACCAGCACTGGGATTAGCACAGCCATCACTGAACTGATAAGGAGTGGGGGTAATACAGCAAGCATCAAGGACACCAGCATTGGGACCAGCACAGTGCTAACTGAAGGCATCAGCACTTGAGCGACACAGTGGTCATTGAAGGCAGCAGCACTGGGAATAATACAGTAGACATAAAGGACACCAGCACTTGAGTAACACAGTGCTAACTAAAGGCATCAGCACTTGAGCGACACAGTGGTCATTGAAGGCAGCAGCCCCGAGAATAATACAGTGGGCATGAAGGGCACCAGAACTGGAGTAACACAGCAATCCTGAAGGTACCAGCACTGGGAGTAACACAACAGGCATCAAGGACTCTAGCACTGGGAGTAACACATTGGTCACTGAAGGCACCAGCACTGGGAGTAACACAGAAGGGCTTCAATGACAGCAGCACTGGAAGTAACACAGCAGGCATCAAGGACATGAACACTGGGATTAACAAAGTGGCTAATTAAGGCACCAGCACTGAGTGGTGGTAACATAGAGGCATCAAGGACACCAGCACTGGGATTGAAACAGTGGTTAATTAAGGCATTAGAACTCAGAATAACACAGTGAGCATCAAGGGCACCATCACTGGGCATAACACAATGGTCAATGAAGGCACCAATACTGGAAGTAATATAGTGAGCATCAAGATCTATAGCACTGGAAATAAAATGGGCATCAAGGATGACAGCACCAGCACAGTGGGTGTCAAAGGCATCAATATTGGGCATCAAGGATGACAGCACTGGGAGTAGCACAGTCAGCATCAAGGATGTCAACACTGGTCATAACACAGTAGGCACCAAAGGCATCTATATCATATCATTGACAGCTTAGGTTGTCAAATCCTTAAACATTGACACCTAAGCGTCGAAATCTTACAATAGCAAAGGGCCACATAATCTAATTCTTTCCTCAGGAAAGAATTTGCGTGGTCGTCCATATACAAAATAAACTAACACACCCAAACAAACCCCCATGCGGGAGGCTGTGCCCCCCACACCCCCCAACTAAATATACCAACTCTGAGATCGCTCTACATTAGGGAAAGGGCAAATCCCTGATAACAGTCACACAAATTCTTTCCCGAGGAAAGAATTCAATTATGTGGCCATTCACTATTGTAAGCTTTCGACGCTTAGGTATTGATGTTTAAGCATTTGACAACCTATACTGTCGATGATACAATACAGACCCCACCAAAGGTACCAGCACTGGGAGTCATGTAATGCTCATAGTGAATACCAGCACTGGGAGTAAAGCAGTGATCACTGAAGACACCAGCACTGCATATAACACAGAAGACATCAAGGGCACCAGCAATGGGATTAGCACAGTGGTTAAGGCACTGGCACTGGGGGTAACACAGTGGGCATCCAGGGTACCAACATTGGGAGTAACAGCAGTCTCTGAAGGCAAAATTACTGTGAATAACAAAGTGAGTGCCAAGGGCACCAGTACTGGCAGTAACACAGTGGGCATCAAGGACTGTAGCACTAAGAATGACACAGTGGTCACTGAAGGCACCAGCACTGGTAGTAACACAGTGAGCAATAAGGGCATCAGAACTTGGAATAAGAGAGTGAACATCAAGGGCCCAGGACTGGAGATAACACTGTGGGCATCAAAGATACTAGCACTGGATGTAACACAGTGGTCTCTGAAGGCAGCATCTCTAGGATTAACAAAGTGGCCATTGAAGGCACCAGCAGTGGGTGTAATACAGTGGGCATCAAGGACACCAGAACTGGATGTAACAGATTGGGCATCAAGGGCACCAGCACTTACAGTACAACAGCGGCCTTTGAAGACACTAGCACCAGGAGTAGCTATCAGGTATCACAGACACCAGCATTGCGAGTAACACAGCAATCCTTGAAGGTATAACCACTGCAAATAACACCATGGATATCACAGGCACCAGTACTGGCAGTGACATGGTGGACATCAAGGACACTGGCACCAGAAGTGGCACAGTGGGCATCAAAGGCATCAGTACTGCTAGTAACACAGTGGGCATCATGCACATCAGTGCTAGAAGTTAAACAGTGAGCATCATGGGCATCAGAGCTATAAGTAACACAGTGGGTATTAAGGTTACCAGTACTGGAACTAATACAATGGGAATCAAGGAAAGCAATGCTAGTAGTAATACAATGAGCATAAAGTGCACAGGCAGTAGGCAGTGGGTGTAACACAACAGATACTGAAGTCAACAGTACTGGGACTAACACAGTGGGCATCAAGGGCAGTAGCAATGGCAGTTGCTCAGTGAGCATCAAGTACACCAGCACTGGCAATAACACAGCGGGCATCAAAGCATCTGCACTGGAGGTAACATAGCAGTCAGTGAAGGCACCAGCACTGGGAGTAACACAGTGGGCATCAAGGACACAAGCAAAGGGGGGAACACAGTGGGAATCAGGGGACCAGCACTGGGCATAACACTGCAGTCATTGAAAGCACCCATGCTGGAAGTGACACAGTGAGCATCAAGGGCAGCACCACTTTGAATAACACAGTTGATATCAAGGACACCAGCACTGGGCATGACTCATTGGGCATCAAGGGCACCAACACTGGGAGTAACACAGTGGGCATCAAGGAGATCAGCACTGTGAGTAATGCAGAGCTCACTAAAGGCATTAGAACTGGGAGTAACATAGAGAGTATCAAGGCATACCACTCTCAACTGTCCAGATTTTTACCTCATATTTCTGGTCTGTTCCTTCTAAATTTTGCGGGTTCCTAGGAAATCAGAGAGGATTGAGGTCATTAAATAATCACATACATTTGAATCTCAGACTTTTTATCATTCATAAAATACACGGTAACAAATCCTGTGTTTCTAGCCTCTTTCTAAGTTGATAAGAGAAATATTTAAAATGTTTTCCTAAGTTGGGGCCTTAGTCCCCCAATTATTTTATACCTTGTTCAGATTTCCTGGGCTAAGAGGCTGAGAGGACTGCATCAAAGGCACCAGCACTTGGAGTAACAAAATGGTTACTGAAGTCATCATCAATGGGAGTGACACAGTGGGCATCAAGGGCATGAGCAGTGGACAAGACACATTAGGCATCAAGGATATCAGTGCAGAGATAACATAGTTGGCTTCAAGGGCACATACACTGTGTGTAAAACATTGGGTATTAAGGGCATCATCATTGAGAATAACACAACGGTCACTAAAGACACAATCATTGGGAGTAACAGAGTGAGAATTAAGAGCATCAGCAGTGGGAGTAACACAGCAAGCATCAAGGACATCAGCACTGGAGTAAAACAGTGGTCACTACAGGCACCGGCATTTTACAAAATCAGTGACACTGAAGGCACCAGCACTGGGAATAACATGCTGGGCATCAAAGACACCAGCACTGAGAGTAACACAAAGGTCACTTATGGCACCAGCACTAGAGTAACACAGTGATTACTGAAGGCAGCAGCAGTTGAAGTAACACCACAAGCATCAAGGACACCAGCAATTGGTGTAACAAACTGGGCATCAGTGAACTAACACAGAGATCACTGAAGGCACTCACAATGGAAGTAATACAATGGAAAACATGGTTACCAGCACTGGGAGTAGCACAGTAAGCATCAAGGATATAAGTACTGGGATTAACATAGCCGTCACTGAAGACACCAGCACTGGGAATAGCATGCAGGGCATCAAGCACACCTATGAACCATCATAGGCATTAGAGCTAGAAGTAACCCAGTGGGTATTAAGGTCACCTGGACTGAGAATCCTCAAAATATGGAAACATTCCTACAGCGGGGCCAGGCCCAGGGGGAAGGGTGGCCTCCTTGTTGTAGAAGGAAGTAGCCATCCACAAAAATCACAAAAACTGATAGGGCAAAGAAGAGCCATAAAGACAATAGAGTGGACTATTAAGGATAAGAAAGAAATTATGTATTGTTACTATTATGCAAAAAGCCCAGAATTTCTAGACACAAGATATACAAAATGATTAAGAGATAAATTAGAGGAAAGAAAAATACTTCTGCAAGAAAAACTGTCAGAAGTTTTAAATGAAATATTGCGTTCATTAATACAATAGATTTGTGAAAAACAGTATATAGATCAAGAAATGTTGATCTGTTTGGAAAAAGAAGCATCTGAGAAAGTGTGAAAATATAAACAACAAAACCTAGAGATATTTGAACAACATATAAAAGAAATATTAACATGGGAAAGAAAGAGAGATTTGATATGGTGCAATATTTATGCAAATGAGAAAGCCAAATTAATCAATATAAAAAAGGCAGCCCCAAAGATATTCAAAGAGAAATTCAGGCAAAGGCATCTGGATATGGAAAATTTTACAATAAAAAAAATAATATTCCAAAGATGGAATGCAAAAAAGATTAGTAAAGCAGAAGTTAAAAAACAGAAGCTGAAGTTATGGACTGCCTGTGAAGTGAAGGATTTGGTGTAGAAGGTTTAATACAGGTTATATCACAGGATGATGGAATGAGTCCACAAAGTAAGGAGAAACAGGAAGATCAGGAAACATCTGAAGAGGAAATATGGACATGGGAAAGACAAAGAGATTTAATATGGTGTAATATTTACGCAAGGGAGAAAGCAAAACTAACCAATACAGAAAGAGCAACACCAAAGATATTTGAAGAGAAATATAGGCAATGGAATCTGGACATGGAAAACTTTACAATACAAAAAATAAGAAGATGAAGAAGGAAAGTAGAAAAGGAGATCAGTGGTGGAGGTGTAAAAGAAATAGAAACTGAGGTTATGGCATACCTCCAAAGTAAAGGATTCAGTGTAGAAAATCATTTGCAGAAAGCACTACAACAGGATAGAGCAATGGATATCAAATGTAAGGGGCAACCAGTGGAACAGGAAGCAACTGGTCAGGTGCCATATAAGATATTTTGGAGACGTCCACAAAAAATAAGTATAAACATTTACTTGAAGCTAGACAGCAAGGAAAGGAACTGGAAGCTGTGGAAACTCTGATGCAGTCAATGTTGAGGAGTGATAGGCCAGTGTGAGTTCCCATATGACAGAGCAATGGATGGCACAGGATGAAACTGAAGAGAAGGTGCCACAGGAAGATGCTATAGAACTTTCTATAGAATGCCTACAGGAAATGGAAAACAAGGGATATGCCATCAATTTGGAAGAAAATGAGCTAAGAGAAGAGTTGCTTGATTTAAAAGACATGGATAGATATATTAAGATCAATGAGAGAAATAGACTGCAGAAGGTTAATAAAACCCCAAACGTCAGAAGTCTGATAAAACAAATGAATGCGGTATTTAGAACTGTATATACCGATCCATGTGATATAACAGAAGTAAACAGGATATATTACTGTGCTAATACATTAATAACTGATAAAGTTCTACCACAAGAGCACAGGGTGGTGAGGGAAAGGAAGGGAAGAAATCGAATACCATCATGGAAATATCAAATAGAGAAAATTATAAAGCAATTAAGACAAAAAGTATCACTCGTAGAAGACTATGAAAGACTATAGAAGAGGGAATAGATCAACAAAAATACTAAGAAAGATAGATGTGATTAAAGCAATTCACAGTATTAGAACAGACCAGGATCTGTCATGCACTATCTCAAATAACAAACTAAACATTTTAGCACAAGCAGAAAAAACTTAGAAGATACACGTATAAATATAAAGGAAAAGTACAAACTAAGCAATTTATTGATGACCCAAAAAAGTTTTATAAAGAACTGGGAAATAAGGAATTGAATGACCACCAAAAAAGAGGAAGTAGATTTATTTTGGAGAAGTATTTATGAAGATCCTGTGGAACATAACAAAGATGCTAAATGGATAGAAGAACTAAAATAAAGAATAAGAAGCTTAAAGGTACAGGATAAGAAATGGGATGAAGTAACAGCCAGAGAGATTGAGACAAAGTTAAGAAAGCCCTCTAAATGGAAAACCCCAGGCCCAGATGCAGTACCTAACTTTTGGTTAAAAGTATTAACATCTTTGCGCGAGGATTTAGCCATGAGTAAGAACTATTTATATGTGTACCCCGAACAGACACCAACCTGGCTAACAGGTAAAACAATGCTCCTTCTTAAGAGTGAACCTGCAAGCTACACTAAAAAATTATAGACCAATAACTTGCCTTCCGATGACTTATAAACTATACATGGGGACTGATGTTAACAGAGTTTAAAGTAATTTAGAAGAAAACTCAACTACGGCAGTAGAACAAAATGGGAATAAAAGAAAGTCATATGTAATAAAGGATCATTTGTTGTTAACTGGAGAACTTTAAAAAGGGGAAGAATTTAAGTATGGCATGGATTGACTATAAAAAAGCATTTTATACTATCCCACATTCATTAAAAATGTATAACATATACCCTACACTGATCAACTACATTACACTGACTGTGAAAGAGTGGCAGTCCACTTTGCAATTAAGCCATGATAAAGGACAGATTATTATCCCAGGGATAAAAAGTCAAAAGGGATATTCCAGGGTGACTCTTTGTCACTGTTGGTATTCTGTCTTGCCATTAACCCATTAAGCTGTTTAATTAACAACTTAGGCCATGGCTACAATTTGGCTCCTAAAAAACAACAAAGTGTAAAAACTTCTCATCTTCTGTTTGTCGACGATTTATAAATGTATAGCTCATCAGATGAGGAACTGAAAGCACAGCTGCAGGTTGCCAAAACTTTTTCAGATGATATAAGAATGTCATTTGGTCTTGATAAATGTGCAAAAGCAACCTTTAAAGCAGGAAAACATCAGTTTGGGGCAAGAATGTGATATAAAAGAAATTGAGCAAGAGGGAGTGTGTAAATATTTGTGAATTGATGAAGGATCAACAATAAAACATGAACAAATGTGAATAAAACTTAGTAAGGAATACTTTAGAAGACTTTAATTTTGAAAACAGCATTGGCATCTAGGAACAAAATCCAAGCTGTAAACCAATTTGCTCTTCCTGTCCTAACTTACAGTTTTGGAGTGATTGACTGGTCCCAAAATGTGTTGGATAGATTAGATAGGAAAACAAGAAGGATGCTTCATGCTCACCAAATGATTTATAAAAATCAGTGTATACCAAGATTATATATTCCCATTCTGAAGGAGGGATGGGCCTCCTTGAAATTGATTACATGTATAGATCTGCAGTTGTGGGACTCCACACATATCTGCTGACCTCACACAACCCAAATGTAGTGAATGTTTTGAAACATGAGGACAATAAATCTTAGATGACGTCTCTGCTTAATTTAGCAGAAGCATATTGGCGTCAAGAAGGAATGGAAATCAAACCAGAAGTAGATAAAAATCAGGCAGCAACTGAATGTGACAAAAAACAAAAGAAAGAATATAAGGTGAAGGACCAGATGAGAAGGCACGACATGGAAAAAGCATAAATCTAGTTGCAAATACAGAAAACTTCTTGGAGAACCTCATGCTGATCAGGAATGAACACAGGAATGGTTAAGGAGAGGCAAATTCAAACCAAGAGATGAAAGGTTAATATTGGCAGTCCAAGATAGTGGGCTATGTACATGGTAGTTTACAAAGTCCATTGATCATGTGAGAGAAAAAGACAAATGCAGGTTTTGTAAAACCAAATTGGAAACAGTCACACATGTCGTTCCTGGTTGTGACATATTAATGGCAAAAGGACTGTGTACTGAAAGGCATAATATTGTGGCAAGACTTTTGCACTGGGGATTGGGCAAACATTCTGGCATTGAAGTGGCTGAAAAACACTGGAAATGAGCCACAAAACATCATAGAAAATTATGAAGTTTATATCACATGGGATCACCCATTACCAACAGTTCAAAAGATATATGCTAGAAAACAGGATATAGTGGTCCAAGAAAAGAAGACAAAACTAGCATTGACCATTGAAATTGCTACACCCAGTGACTACAGTTTCTTGCATAGAGAGAGAGACACAAAGTCATAAAATATAAGGATCTGCAGGTAGAAAAGAGGGCAATGTGGAAGAAAGATACCCAGACAGTTCTAATAGTAGTTGGAGCAATAGGTCATATAAAAAATAATCTACAATTGTATTTAGATATTTTACCAATCCATGTAACCCCATATGAATTGCAAAATGAGTCATTAATTACTGGGTATGTTGTGAGTGCTGTGAAGAGCACTTTTCACTGACATCAAAGATTGAAATGATACTAATTTCATGAACTTTAACTGTACTTTGACTTAGGAATGGGGTACATTCCCATCATAGTATTAGAAACCCAAAAAATATGGAGGAAAAAAAGGGTGCAACTCAGTAGTCACTGAATGTATAAGCACTGGGAGTAAAACAGTGGACATCAAGGCCACCAGGACTGGGAATAACTCAATGTGAATCAAGGAGAACAGAAGAAGGAGTAACATAGTGGGAATGAAGGGCAGCAGAACTGAGCATAATATGCCAGTCACTGAAGGCACCAATACTGGGAGTAACACAGGGGGCATCAAAGGCGTAAGCAGAGGGAAAAACACAGTGGGCATCAACGGCACAAGCACTGAGATTAACACAGTGGTTAATTAAGGGATTAGCAGGGGGGGTAACAAGGACACCAACACTGGAAGTAACACAGTGGGCATCAAATGCAACGTCACTGGGAGTAACATTGTGGACATGAAGTGCACCACCACTTAGAGTAATACAGTGGGCATCAAGGACACCAACACTGGAAGTAGCAGAGTGGACATTAATGGCAGCAGCACTGGGAGTAACACAGTGGACACCAAAAGTATTAGCACTAGGAGTAACACAGTGGTCACTCACAGCAACAGCACTGGTAGTAACATATTGCTCACTGAAGGCACAAACAGTGAAAGTAACACAGCAGGCATCAAGGTCTCCAGCACTAGAGTCACACTGCAGTCACTGAAGGCACAAGCAGTGGGGGTATTACAGTGGGCAACAAGTAAATGAGCACTAAGTATATCACAGTGGGAATCAAAGACCCAAGCACTGTGAATAAGACAGTGATTGTCAAGGGTACCAGCAATGGGCATTACACATTTGGCATCAAGGATGCCAGTGCAGAGAGTAATACAATCGATGTCAAAGGCACCGTCACTGGGTGTAACACTGTGGGCATCAAGGGCATCAGCACTGGGAGTAACACAATAGTCACTGAAGGCACAATCAGTGCAGTAACACAGTGGACATCAAGGAAACCAACATTGGGTGTAACATAGTGGGTGTAACATAGTGGGCATCTGTGATATAAGAACTGGAGTCACTCAGCAGTCATTGAAGGCAACAGCACTAGGATTTACACAGCTGGCATCAAGGGCACTGGCACTGGAAGTAACAAACTGATCCTGAAGGCACCAGCACTGGAAGCAACCAGATTGACATCAAGGGCACCAGTACTGGAAGTAACGTAATGGTCCTGAAGGCAGCAACACTGGAAGCAACCAGATGGGCATCAAGGGCACCAGTACTGGAAGTAACATAATGGTCCTGAAGGCAGCAGCACTGGAAGCAACCAGATGGGCATCAAGGGCACCAGTACTGGAAGTAACATAATGGTCCTGAAGGCAGCAGCACTGGAAGCAACCAGATTGGCATCAATGACACCAGTACTGGAAGTAACGTAATGGTCCTGAAGGCAGCAGCACTGTAAGCAACCAGATGGGCATCAAGGGCACCGGCACTGGGGGTAATATTGCAGCCAGTGAAGGCAGCAGCAGTAGAAGTAACACAGCAGACATCAAGGACACCAATGGGAGTGACACAGTGGGCTTCACGGACACCAGCTCTGGGAGTAACACAGTGGACATTAAGGACATCAGTCCTGGGAGTAGCACAGAGGGTATCAAGGACACCAGCAATGGGATAAACACAGTCATAACTGAACGTACAAGCAGTGGGAGTAATACAGCAAACATTATACATACCAGCAACCAACAGCATGCTTAGGAAGGCACCAGTACGTTAGTGACAAAGTGGTCATTGAAGGTACCAGCACAAGGATTAACACATCGAGCATCGAGGACACCAGCATTGGGTGTAACACAGTTGTCATTGAAACCACTAGCAGTGGGAGTAACACAGCAAGCATCAAGGATAACAGAGTAGGCATCAAGGGCACCAGCACCGGAGTAACACAGCAATCCTGAAGGCACCAGCTTTGGTAGTAGAACAGTGGGCATCAGGACTGGGAGTAACTTAGTGGGAATTAAGGAAACCAGTGACAGGATTAACATAGTGGGAATTGAGGACATCAAAGATAAGCATAATACAACAGTCACTGAAGGCATCAGCACTGGGAGTAACACAGTGGGCACCCAGGGCAGCAGCACTGGTAGCAACACAGTGGGTAACAAAAGCACAAACAAGGGAAGAAACACAGTGGACATCAAGGGCATCAGCACTGAGATTAACACAGTGGTTAATTAAGGCATCAGCACAGGGGTTTACACAGTATTATTCAAGGACATCAGCACTGGAAGTAAAACAGTAGGCATCAAGGACTGTAGCACTGGGAGTAACACATTAGTCACTGATGGCACCAGCACTGGGGATAACACAGTGGGCATCAGGGGCACCAGCACTAGGAGTAAGACAGTAGACATCAAGGACACCAACACCAGGAGTGACACAGTGGTCATCAAGGGCTCTATCACTGGGAGTAATTCAGCAGTGACTGAAGGCACTAGAACTGGGAGTTACACAGCAGGCATTAGAGGCACCAGAAGTTGGAATAACACAGTATGTATCAGAACTCCAGCTCTGGGAGCAACACAACAGTCACAGAAGGTACAGGTACTGGGAGGAATACAGTGAGCATGAAGGGCAACAGAAGTCAGACTAACATAGTGGGCATGAAGGACTCCAGTACTGTGAGTAGCACAGCTCTGAGTGTAACACAGTGGGCATCGAGGGAACCAGTACTGGGATTAACACAGTGGGCATCAAGGAGATCAGCACAGAGAGTAACACAGAGGGCATCAAAGGTGCCAGAACTGGGAGTAACACAGTAGTCACTGCAGACATCAGCACTGGAGTAACACAGTGGTCACTGCAGACATCAGCACTGACAGTAACACAGAGGGCATTAAAGGTGCCAGCACTAGGAGTAACACAGTGAGAATCAAGAAAATCAGCACTGGGAGTAACACAGTGGTCACTGCAGACATCAGCACTGTACGTAATAAAGAGGGTATCAAGGACACCAGCAGTGGTAGTAACACAGTGAACATCAAGGAAATTAGTACTGGGCGTAATGCAGTGGTCTCTACAGAAGACACCTGCAATGGGAGTATCACAGAGGGCATCAAGCACACCAGTGGTAGGAGTAAAATACTCCACAAGGGTGTCAGTGCTAGAAGTAACACAGTGTACATCAAGGACAACAACACCAGGAGTGACACAGTGGGCATCAAAGGCACTAGAACTGGCAGTAATGCAGTGTACATAAAGGACTCTAGCACTGGGTGTAACACAGCAGTCACTGAAGGCTCCAGCCCTGTGAGTAACACAGCAGGTATCAGGGGAACCAGAACATAAAGTTACACTGTGTGCATCTAGGATTCCAACACTGGGTGTAACACTGCAGTTACGGAATGCAACAGTACTGGGAGTAACACAGTGAGCATGAAGGGCACTAGAATTCAGAGTAACATAGTAGGCATCAAGGACTCCAGCACTCTGAGTAACACAGTGGTCATTGAAGGTGCCAGCACTGAGAGTAATGTAGTGGGCATCAAGGACAGCAGCACTGGGAGTAACACAGTGGGCATCAAGGACACAGTGGTCACTTAATGCACCAGCAATGGATGTAACAAAGTGGACATTAGTGGAGTAATACAGTGGTCACTGAAGTCACCCACAATGGGAGTAACACAATGGGCAACATAGTCAGCAGCACTGGGAGTGACACAGTAAGCATCAAAGATATAAGCACTGGGAGTACCATAGCAGTCACTGTAGATAGCACTGAGAGTAACATAGGGGCATCAAGCACACCAGTGTTAGGAGTAAAATAGTAGGCATCATGGACATCCAAGCTAGAAGTGGGAATCAAGGGCAGTAGCACTGGGAATAGTGCAGTGGGCATCAAGAATACCAACAATGATAGTAATGCAGTGAAAATCAAAGGCACCTGCACTGGGGTTAACACAGTGGACTTCAAGGACACCAGGACAGGGCATAACACAGTGGGGGATCAAGGGTATCAGCACTGGGAGTAAACCAGTGGCATCAAGGGAATCAGCACTGAGAGTAGCACAGTGGACATCAAGACCATCAGCACTGTGAGTAAAACACTGTCAAAGGCACCAGCACTGGAAGTAACACAGTGGGCATCAAGGACACCAGTGCTAGGTCTAAAATAGTGGGCAACAATGACACCAGTTCTAGAAGTAACACAGTGATCATCAAGGGCACTAGGACTCAGAGTAACACAGTAAGCATTGTGAACAACACAGCAATCATTGAAGGCACTGCCACTGGGAATAACACAGTGTGCATCAAGGACACCAGGACTAGAAGTGGCACAGTAGGCATCAGAGGCACCATCACTGCACTAACACAGTGGGCATCAAGGACTTTAGCCCTGGGCATAACACACTGGTCACTGACAGCACCAACACTGGGGATAGCACAGTGTGCATGAAAGGCACTAACACAGGGAGTAAGACAGTGGACATCAAGGACACCAACACCAGGAGTGACACAATGGGTATTAAGGATTCTAGCATTGGGAGTAACACAGCAGTCACTGAAGACACCAGCACTGGGAATAACACAGCGGGCATGAAGGCAGTAACACAGTGGACATCAAGGGCTTCAGCACTGTGAGTAACACAGCAGTTGCTGAAGGTGCCAGTACTGGAAATAACACAGTGAGCATCATGGAGAGCAGCACTGGGAGTAAGATATTGGGCATGAAGGGGACCAGCACAGACAGTAACACAGTGGTCACTTAAAGACACCAGCCCTGGAAGTAACACAGTGGGAATCAAGGACACCAGTACCATGAGCAACACAGTGGATGTCAAGAACAACAGCACTGCAAGTAACACAGTGGTCACTGAAGGCACCACCACTGGGACTAACACAGTAGGCATCAAGGAATTGGAGTAACATAGTAGGCATCGAGGACACCAGAACTCAAACTAACATAGTGAGCCTGAAGGGCTCCAGCATTGTGAATAATACTGCACTGAGATTAACACAGCAGACATCAAGAACATGAGCACTGGGCATAATACAGGTATCATGGGCACCAGCGCTGGGGGTAACAATGGGCATTAAGAAACTTGGAGGAATATAGTGGGCATCAAGGACACCAGAAATCAGAATAACATACTGTGCATGAAGCAATCCAGCACTGTGAGTAACACAGCACTTGGGGGTATCATAGTGGGCATCAAGTATTGCAGCACAGGGTGTATCACAGTGGGCATCAAGGGTGCCAGCACTGGGAGTAACAAGAAAGTCAAGGGAGGCATTTTGTTAATGAAGTAGAAGTGGTAGTATTTTTTATGTTATCTGAGGACTTTAGAAAGACATAATGAAATCCACATTGCAGTGAAGAACAGCACTGCAGCACAGTTCACTTCAATAGGCTCAAAGGCAGTGTAAAACCAATACAGAATCCAAGGTAGTAATAAAAACTTCATTTATTGTGAAAAATAATAAAACCTTACCCCGTTTGTCCCAAAATCAAGGGACTTCATCAGATTAATGACTCAAGCAAAGTTGACATATTTAAATGCAAACGCCTGGGAAAATACAAGTCAGCTTAAAGGCACAGTAACTATAACACAAGATACATGTTCAAACTTTAAAAATCATTGAAACTTAAAATCCTGAGATATAATTATGCCTGCATAACTTCACTTAACATGACTTTAACATATTTGTCTTGTGTTAAATTTCCTGGGATATGTTCCCCATCACAGAGAAAAAAGAAGAAAAGTGGGTGGTTAGGAAGCTCATATGGTTTAAATGAAGGTATTTCACCTGCTTTCTTCCTTAATCTCAAAGACTTCATTTAGTGACATTTTTCTGTTTTGCTCTATGTGGCATGAGATTTTACACTGCCTTTGAGACTATTGAAGTGAACTGCAGTGCTGTTCTTCCTCTATTTCCCTACCCTGGAGTTTGGGTTTCTGGAACAGTTTAACTTATTGGTTTGACATAATGAAATCTACAAAAAAGGGGTGGCAGTTATGCTAAAATTAATACGACAAAAGACAGGCAACACTGGAGATTATCATAGAAGGAAAGAAAGGTTATGTAAGGCAAACTGCCCTATGTACTGCCATACCTAATGCTCCCTGACTGCCATACCTAATGCCCTACCTATTGCTCCACCTACTGCTATACACACTGTTCTATCTATGGTCATACCTACTGCCCTACCTAATGCCGCATCTACTGCTCTACCTAATGCCGTACCTACTGCCATACCTGCTGCTCTACCTATTGCTCCATCTTCTGCCATGCCTACTGCCCCACCTACTGCCATATCTACTTTTCTACCTACTGCATATCTCCTGCCCTACCTACTGCCATACTTACTGCTCTACCTACTGAGCTGCCTACTGCCATACTTACTTCCATACTTACTGCCCCATCTACTGCCATACCTAATGCCCTAACTACTGCCATACCTAGTGTCCACCTATTGCTCCACCTACTGCCCTACCTACTGCAATACCTAATGCCCAACCTATTGCCATACTTGCTGCTCTACCTACTGCCATACCTGCTGCTTTACCTACTGCATACCTCCTACCCTACATACTGCCCTACCTACTGCATACCTCCTACCCTACATACTGCCCTACCTACTGCATACCTCCTACCCTACATACTGCCCTACCTACTGCATACCTCCTACCCTACATACTGCCCTACCTACTGCATACCTCCTACCATACATACTGCCCTACCTACTGCATACCTCCTGCTCTACCTACTGTATTCCTCCTGACCTAACTACTGCCATACTTACTGCCTTACTTAATGCTCTACCTACTGCTATATCTACTGCCCTACCTACTGCATACCTCCTGCTCTACCTTCTGTATACCTCCTGCCCTAACTACTTCCATACTTACTGCCTTACCTAATGCCCCACCTACTGCCCTACTTAATGCCCCACTTACTGCCAAATGTACTGCCCTACCTATTGCTCCACCTACTGCCCCAACTACTAACATATCTACTGCAATACCTACTGCTCTATCTACTGCATACCTCCTTCCCTACCTACTGCCATACATACTGCCTTACCTAATACCCCACCTACTGCCATACCTACATGCATACCTAATAACCTACCTACTGCCATACTTATTGCTCAACCTATTGCCCTACCTACTGCCATACCTATGGCCCTACCTCCTGCACTACCTATTGCCCTACCATTGCACATTTCATAAGTAAGGGCATTGTATACATACCTACTGCCTATCTCCTGCCCTACCATTGTGCATCTCATAAGTAAGGGCATCATATATATACTTACTGCCATACCTACTGCCCCACCTACTGCCATATCTACTGCTCATGTCTTTTTTTCACCTATCCTGTGGCTCTGAGTCATTTTCTTCTGATGACTGCTGTGCTGCCACATACACCAATATGTATAGGATGTGAGTCTACCGCAGCTAAGGGAACATGCCAAGTTTGGCAGACAGCTGCAACATATGCATGGTCCATTCAGCATGTAAGAAAGTGATGTCCAGTCTTGCAGAATTCCATTTGCCATTACAATGTGTGTGCGTGGACACACACACCCACACATAGACACAAAGGAGAGCACACAGACATCTTTATAACTAGCATTGTCATTTCTGTTGTTATTTTTTTTTCCTACTCGCCCCCTTGACTATTTTTAGAGCTGCAGATAATAAGGATAAAGATAGTGACAGCTGCAGTTAAAGGTTTTAATTGCGGCACATGGGTCATGAAAACGAAGATTTACTTTTTTTCCCAGCTTTTTTGGCACATTAAGTTAACCCTTAGAAACTTCTAGTATCTAATGAGGAATGCCCAACTATGTTCCAAACTGGTAGTAGATGGTACCACTCATACTATACTGGAGGAAATTGCCAACCTGCTAGCTGATAGATTTGGCACAAACTTCACCCCCTCTTCCCCACTAGCCATACCTCAAAGGATACCTGAAACCATTCCTCTGCCTAGTATCTCTAGAGATCAGGTCATATTTGCACTCTCCAAGGCCAAAAAACATGGCCTAAATGGGAACAGATAACATTCCAAGTTGCTTATTAAGCAGTCTAAAACAGGACCTAGCAGACCCACTTGGCATTCTCTTTAACCATAGCTTGAGAACTGGCTTTGTTCCGGCAGAGTGGAGGACAGCAACAATAATCCCCTTGCACAAAGGGGGGCCATCAACCGACCCTGGGAACTATAGACCCATAAGTCTAACCAGCCTCATTTGCAAGGCCATGGAAAGAATCATCATGGACCTTAACAACAAGGGCATAGGTGATCTTCAAATTCTAGACCCAACCCAGTTTGGCTTTGTTAAGGGTAGATCATGCTTATTAAACCTAGTATACTTCTTTGAGAAATTCACCAAAGTCCTGGATGAAGCTATGCCTATCTTGACCTAGCCAAGGCTTCTGACACAATCCCCCATTTGGTTATCATTGGGAAACTCTCTCTAGATGGGTAGCCAATTGGCTCACTGACAGAACACACACTGTCAAAGTTGGTGACTCCACCTCTACCAGTAGACCTGTTACCAGTGATGAACCACAAGGACCTGTGCTGGGCCTTTGTTGTTTGGAATCAATTTCTCAGAAGTCCAGACTAAGTTCACTGATGATTGCAAATTTGGTGAAAATCATTGAGTTCCCCAACAATGTTAACATATCACAGGAGGGGCTAACACAGACAAATGACTGGTTCCAAAGCCACCCGGTGTATAACTAAATGCAAAACATTGCATTATTATCCCCTTTGGCAAAGTGGGATTACATGCAAATTACAATACTGCCCCCCCCAAGTTAAAGCTCAGTGATGCGAGATCTGGGAACTGGACAGACAGATGTATCTCCCAGAGATTTCTGCTACTCTGGAATAAGCTTCCAATTCATATGAAGGATAGCTCCTCACTGACCCTATTCAAGCACAACCTGGACAAATGGATGTGCCCAACAATTCACCCCAGGGTTGGCACCCATGTCCCTCATGGACAGAGGTAGTCCGTGTTTATCATAGACTCACTCTGAGAATTACATCCATCTAACCAAGGACAATTGACTCAAGTCGGAATTAACATGGCTAGGCCTGTAAGGGCTGCCTGAAGTAGTACTGCAGGTGTGCAGTTTAACATTGGGTATTCTGCATGTACACACCTGTGCATGAGGTAAAACTGCAGGTGTATAGCTGTGCTTGAGGTAATACTGCAGGTGCACAGCTATGCATGAAGTAATACTGCAGTTGTACAGTTAAGCATGAGGTAATTCTGCTGGTATACCCTGTGCATGAAGTAATACTGTAGGTGTATAGCTGTGCCTGAGGTAGTACTGCAGGTGACAGCTATGCATAAGGTAATGCATGTACACATCCATTCATGATGTAATGCATTAGGTGCACATGGATTTTTTCCTCTTCTCATCATTAGTTTGTGAATGCTCAATCACATCATCATCCACAGAAGTGAGTGGCTTTACATATCAAAGGGAAGGCTATGTGTCTTTCTTGCCTTATTTATCGCTTCAGCCATACTGTTTCTGCTACCTCTATACCCCTCTCAGGCCCCCTAATATGTTGCAGTCATGGGTGCTTTTTTCCAAATTTTCCTTGTCTTTTTGCATCAGTTAACTGTACACAGTGAGCCATACTTATATTTATTAATGAAATTTCAGTATAATATCAGATTCTGTGGAACTGCTTAGTCTGATCCTCCTGAATATGTGTGTAGTGTACTCCCTTCTTGGATGTTGGACCATGCTTAATGCTGACACAATTTATGCTAGCTCATGCAATAATGCGTCTTGTTGATGTGTTTCACCATACAAGGCCCAGGTGCACCTTGAAGACATTTGTGAAACCTACTGGGCATAACAGCATCAACAGTCATACCACTGTCTGCCATATGTGCAAGGACCTGTGACATTCCTACAGAGTACTGTGGTATATAGTTTACACTCAAATGGTTGAAGTGCATCCGTTCAACGACACTTTTTTAAAAGGCTGATTTCAAAGTTTCATGATATTGGAAATTTTAATCTACAATGCTGAAACTCTATTCCTGTTCTACGTCCCAGAAAGCAAATGGGTACTCGTGCAAAGCTCCCGTAAATATCAAATGTCAAACACCAATTTTATCATGTTCCACATTAGGGAGGAAAATTATTTCAAATTTTGACACTTTTGTTCGACATTCCAAACACTCGCATGGATGTATTTCAACAATTTGATGGTAAACCATGGCATATTGAATGGTCTCCCACATGCCACAGCACACAGTTCATGACTGGGACACATATCTGGTAAGACCAGGAGGCTGTTAAAATGTTGCTGAAGCTAGGGGTACAGAAAACGTCACCAGAGAGATGCTGCTTTTACACTCTTAGATGTAGTTTCTATTGTAACTGTGGACAATTTGTGGAGCTCTGGATAGACTGCTACAGTCAAGACACTGCCAAACATAAACTGTCCATCTGCTCCATCTTCTGAATGGGTGAACAGTACATTCTATTTGCCCCTTCTTCTTGCTGGGTGTACAGTACATGTCACCTGAACACCAGTTCTGCACTACTCTTTGCTATTACTTTGATCACATTGCCATTTGGGGTAGTGCATTCCAAAGTTTTGCCAAATATAATTTACCTAAACACTGCTGTAGACAGCTATTGGCTATTGATTGACATTTGATTACTGGGGAAAGTCTGACTGGATAAAAGCTCATTTTCAGTGGAGAGAAGCTCCAAATTATTACAAAACAATTTAAGAACAATAATTTTACACTCTTCAAAAATAAACCAAAAACATCTGCAATTTTAAAATTCGACATAATATAAAAACTGGTGAAGAATTGATACAAATTATATTACAATCATTTAATATTTAAAGACATTTTAGACATTTTGTAGCAAAATTAAAGGTACGTTAGTGTAATGCAAACAGGAATTTCAATATAAAGTGAGGGGAAAAGCAGGTTAATGGTATATTTAGGGAGTAAGTCAGGGAAGAGAATTTGACAGAAGTAAGGAAGTAAGTGAAGAAGGGAGAGTATGGAAGTATAAGGAATGAAAAGGTACTTGTTCACATTTACTTGTTCACATTTAGGGATACAGTTTATCCTGGTTTAGAACAGAGCCAGAGTTTAGCTAGAAAGTATTTTAGAGTGGTTTAGAAGTATGGGAGGGAGGGTGTAGACCTGATGGATACAGGTAAGGAGTTCCAGGCCTTAGCAACCTTGTACAAGTACAGAAAATGTGCAGCATATTTGATAGGATTTGTAGACAGACAGGAGTTTTAGTCACTGGATTGCAATGACTGACTGGGAACATAGTTGTGTAGAATAAGTTTTAGTGTTGGACAAGCAAATGGATGTTGGATAATTTTATATGTGGTACGAAACTGTGTATATGTTAGTTAATAAGGTCGTTATAACCAGTTTAGTCTTTTCAGTCCTATACCGTGGCGGGTTCTAAATGGGATATTTGCTGCAAATTTAGCAACTTTGTTATAACATTGTTCAAGGTTTGATGTTTTTGAAGTCTGGAGATTAGTGAGAATGGCAGCACCATAAAGAAGTGTGGGCTGGGGTAAGTACTGTATAGTGTAGTTTTAGTTGCGTCGGTGAGAACGTTTTTGGCTCTGTAAAGCATGATTAGTTTTTGATTAGTATTTCTTATGCAATTTTTTATATGCAGGTCAAATGTAAGATTATCATCCCTAATAATTTGCTATAAGAAGTAACTTCAATGGTTGTATTATCAGGAGAGAGGACTTTAAATGTTGTTTTTTCATGAGAGAGAGATTTGGGTAATAAAAGTAGTAGTTTGGTATATTTTGGTTTGAGTATGATTTGTGAGTTATGAAGCCATGTCTCAGTGGCTGTTAAAGCTTCCTGAGTAATTTTTTGAAGGTGTTCCGTGTTGTTAGATATGCAAATGAGAATGGAATGATTTGAATATTGTATTATGGTGGGCTGTTGTGTGAATGTTTAGAGGGAGTTGGTGAAAATGCTAAAGAGGAGGGGCCAAAGGACAGAGCCTTGTGGTACACCGATAGTGACTAGAAGGTAAGGAGAGGGCATGGAGTGCCATTTTACCAACTGATACCTCATGACAAGGTAGCTTTTGAATCACAGAAGGTTTGTCTGGGAGAGACCTAGTGAAAACATTTGAAGTAGCAATTTGCTGAGACAAACTGTGTTGAAGGGTTTAGACAAGTCTAGAAATAAGGAAGGAGACTAGTTTGCTCTTATCTCTAGCTTTGCTGATACTATCTATATAGGTTAGAAGGGCAGTGCTAGTACTATGGGAAGGATGGAAGTCATGTTGTCTAGGTGATAGGAACACTTCCTGCATGAGATTGTCTAGCAATTGTTTTTGAATACATTTTTCAAATATTTTGATGAAGAGAGATAAGATAGCCATAGGCCTAAATGCATTAATATCTGTTGAATTTCCTCCTTTGTGCAGAGGGATGAATTGTGACTTTTTCTAGAGAGATGGAATGTGCAATTCCTCAGCTGACTTATTTATAGGGCTTGAGACAGGATAGGCAATGCTATTGTCTGCTATTTTTAGGTTTTCGCTTGGAAGGTCATCAGCTGAAGAAAAGCATGGTTTAAGTTTGCTTAAGAGTAGTTTTATATAGGATGTGGGCACAGGTCTGAAAGTGGTTGTGGTGATATGTGAGTGTTGGACAGGCTTATGATTAGATGTTCATAGATTCATAGGTTCATACTAGGCTATCTGCCCTAGGGTATTTATAAGCCTAGCCAGAGTGTGTTTGGCTTTCGCCGCCCATTTTAAATTAATTTTGCTATGCCCTTTTTCGAGGTTAGTATACTGTGCCTCTGTCTAACAGTGACACAGAAGTGATACCCGGGGTAAACCTACGATCTCCCATCCACTCATCAAGATTCCTCTTGAAGAGAGTCAATGAGGGACTCTGCCTAACCTGGACTGGGATTTTATTCCAGAGTGAAGGGAGCCTCTGGGTTATGAATCTGTCCCTCCAGCATGTCCTATTTATTTCAGTGCTGAGGTTCAAGTCTCTTGAGCGTGTAGCTCGATGGGATTTGGATTTTCTGAGGTGCAGCATGTCCATTAATTCCGGGTTGGACATGGCATTATATGTCAGGCACAGATCGCCTCTGAGCAGCTGGTATGCCACTGAGTAGAGCTGGAGTTTCTTTAACCGGGCAGCATATGGCATCTGCTTGAGCCCTTTTATCCTCTTGGTGAGATACTTTTGGGGTCTTTCCAGTTGCTGCAGGTGTCTGGTAAGGTACATCCCAAAAGGGGCATTGTACTCAATTATGGGCCTGATGAGGGATGAGTAAAGAGGCACGATGACCTCCCCTGATCTAGATGTGAATCCCTTCATGATTAGGTGGGCTATATAAAATGTTTTTCTAACCACTTTGGCCACGTGGTTGTCAAATGAGAGATTGCTATCAACTTGGGTCCCCAGGTCCCTAATTACTTCTTCTGTACTTAATGGATTACCACCTATGTGGTAATTTGTGGGCACTTTGTTTTTGCCAAAGGGATGACTATACACTTTTGGCATTTAGCTTGAGGCCATGGCTCTGGCACCAGTTGTCTGTTTCTATGAGGTCCTTTTGGAGGATGCTTGTGTCGGCTGGAGAGTCGATTATGGCGCCCGTTTGCAGTCATCTGCGAACTTGGTCAGCCACAGTCCTTCCATGTTGGCCTGTACCTCCGAGAAATATATACCGAACAAGAGAGGTCCCAGGACTGAGCCTTGTGGGACGCCACTTGTAACTGGTTTGGAGTCTGACATGGCTCCAGCAATTCTAACCATGTGGGTTCTGTCCTTGAGCCAGTTTGCAACCCATCTAGTGACATAGGGGTTTATATTTAAGCTGGTGAGCTTATCTATAATGCCCGAGTGGGGTATTGTATTGAATGCTTTTGCGAGGACCAGGTAGGCTGTGTGGACCACCTTCCCCTCATCAATGGCCTTGGTGACTGTTTCAAAGAAATCGACCAGGTTTAAGAGGCAGGATCTGCCCTTAACAAAGCCGAACTGGGGAGGATCCAGTGTCTGTAGGTCCCCAATATCTTTATTTATGAGGTCCATGATGATCCTTTCCATAGCTTTGCAAACCAAGCTAGTCAGGCTTATGGGGCGATAGTTTCCAGTATCCGTTGAGGCACCACCTTTGTGGAGAGGTACCACTGTTGCTGTACGCCACTCTTTGGGTACATATCCTGTAGTAAGGCTGAGATTGAACAGTAGTTTTATGTTTGGGTTTAGCTCTTCTTGGAGTTCATGTAGGACGCAGCCCTGGACATCGTCTGGTCCCATGTTTTTTGCTTTGGAGAGGGCGGCTCTTACCTGAGCATCTGAGATGTCAGGGGGGCAGCATTCTGCTGGGATAGATATTTGCCCTTTTGGTGGGGAGGGGGGGGAGTTTGCGCTGAACCTGTCAGCTAGGATGTTGGCAATGTCTGTGGGTTTGGTGTATTTTTTGTCATTTTGGACTAATTCTGAGCATATCTGGGAATTCCCACCCAGGTTCCTAACATAACTAAAGAAAGCCTTGTGATTATCCTTAGTGTCCTATGCAATTTTTCTCTCGAAGCTGGCCTTAGACAATTTTATGAGTGCCCATAGTTTTTTGCTAATACTGATCAGAGATGCCTTTCCTTTTTGGGATTTTGCTCTATCATGTAGTAGCTTCCTCCTTCTATTGTATAGTTTGTTTATGGCTGGGGTCCACCAGATAGGATGTCTGCCTTTGGAGGATTGGGTCTTGGTTTTATTTGGGATTGCATGATCCATGCATTCCTGAAGGTGTTCATAGAATGTGTTTATAAAGGATTCTGTGGTCTGGGCCATATTTTCCACAGGCCAGGGGGCTTTGAAGGATTCCACCTCGGTTTTGAGGAGTGTGAAATTTGCTTTAGAGAAGTTTTTCACTGTGGTTTTCTGAGCAGGGGGTGGGGTCGGGATGTGAATATCCAGTGAGATTAGTTTATGGTCTGATCTTACCAGTGAGGTATACACTTCTGGTCTGGAGCATAGAGTCCCCATGTTGGTGATGATCAGGTCCAGTATGTTTTCCCCTCTTGTGGGAGTGGTAACAAGCTGTTCCATAGCATTTGAGTTTATAACTTCTAGGAACCTTTGGGCTAGGGTGTTGGAGCTAGAGTAATGCTCCCAGTCTATGTTTGGGTAGTTAAAGTCACCCAATATAATGGTGTTTGGAGAGGCCTTCATATTTTCCAGTGTTCTCAGGAAGGCCGAGTGGGGTTCTTGGGTTTGGGAGGGTGGTCTGTAGCAGGCTATAAACTGGAAGGCAGTTTTACCCACTGTTAGTTGCACATGGATAGTCTCTAATGCTTCATGCTGTGCCACCAACCTGGAGGTGTGGGTATCTTTGATGAATATTGATACTCCCCTCCTTTTGTGGTTCGGTCTAAGTTTTGGGGCTGAAAAGCATGGTATGAGGTATAACCTGGTAGTGCTGGGGTGCTCTCGGGAGCCTTGAACCAGGTTTTTGTTACTGCACAGATATCGATGTTCTCCATGCTAAGGAGAGTTTCGAGTGTATGCATCTTGAGGTTTAGACTTCTGGCATTGAGTAGCATTACTCTTAGTTTCTTATCCATTGTGATACCTATGGAGGTGGGTTTGTCTTTTGAGCCTTGCCTAAAAAAGGCACTATGGGGGTAGCAAGAGCCTTTGCCAATATCCGAAAGCCCAGGGGTGACAGGTGCAAGCCGTCCCTAGCGAAGCATCGTGGCTTGTCGAGCATGTCATCCCGGGCTGACAGGCATTGGATCCCCTTTGAATGACACCAATACTTAAGCCAATTGTTGAAATTGACCATCTTGTCTTCATATTGTGGCATCATTCTTGGTGAGGGTAAGATGCTACTCAAGGTCAGGGTCATACCGGCCTGGGCTACATGCTCAGAGAGCTCCTCTATGTCTCTTTTCATGTAGTCCAGGGAGGTATGTCTCTGGTCATTCACACCAGCATGGACAATAACTGAGTCATATTTGTACTTGCCTTGGAGTGACCTGAGTGCTTGTGCTATGTGGCGGATCCTAGCGCCCGACAGGCAGCTCACCATGACCTTTTCCTTGGTCAGCCTGGTGAGCAGGACGTCAGTGTGCCTGACGATAGAGTCATTTATTACAAGTGTATCAGGTGTGTTGTTTAGCCTTATTGGATGTGACTGTTCGGCACACTGGCTTTGTGAGCTATGTGTTGCACGTGTTTTATTTTGGCGTAGCGGTTGCTTGGGTGTCTGCTTTGGAGGTCTCTGCTGCTTAGGCAGATTTTTATTTAGAGCCTCCGAGTATGTTTTTGTGTGTTTATGTGTTTGGTTTGCTGTCGTGGTAGGTCTATGTGAGACTGGAATTATAGTGAGTGTGGTTTCCTTCTCCTCCTGACTGGTTACGCTAGTACTGAGTTGAGAGAGCTTAGCCTCCAGTTTGGCTATATGGTTGCATCTCTCACATGTGTTGGCATTTGTTGGGAGGAGGAGAGGGCTGTCTGTGTACATGAGGCAGTTGTAACATTGCCTCAAGATTCCCAGATTCACCAGCTGGACCGGAGAGGAGATTGACAACTGACCTTTGGACATGCTAGAATAGTATTGGGAATTCCTTTATAATTGAAAAAAAGGGACAATGGGGAACAAGGTACTCAAGGGGAGTTTGTGTGGGTGTAGTGCTTTTAATTTTTTAGTGCTGACTTATATAATTGCTTTAGTGAGCAAGTGCCAGGTAACTTAAATGCAATGTGTTACACATAACTTAAATGCAAAAATGACAAACAGTAACTTTCTTTCAAGTGAAACAAGGAAATAAGTACAGTAAGCAATGCAGATATCACTAGGGATCCACAGAAGCGCTGAAAAGCCGCATTTTAGGTGGAATTAGCATTTCAGGGAAATAACAAGCAAACAAACAACAAGCATACAAACAAAGCTAGATTCAGCAGGCCTGGATCTAGTCTATGCTACAGCAAACAAGGTGTACCAATTTCAGTAAGAAACAGTTCAAATATGCAGGCACTATAAGCCTTTAACCAGAAATTTCCAGCTCAGAAGGGCAGAGTCCAGCCTCTCCTCCCACAAGAGTGCAGACCACGAACCTTCTTAATGTAAAATAACTGGCCTGAAGCCCAAGTGCTTAAACCAGAACTAATACACTTTTAGAATAACAGACACTGAGCCCTCAATCAGCAGTTCCCAACTTAGAAGGATGTAAGCTACCTGTCCTGCCACCACAGTGCAGGCCACAAACCTTCCTAATGTAAAACAACTGGTCTGAAGCCCAAGTGCTTAATCTAAGACTTAGAATGATAGCTACACTTTAATCAAGTTACTACCAAGCAGTAATAAATACAATTGAATACTTTAAAGAATGCCTGGATTAGTGCTCAAGTTATACAAACAAAGCTAGATTCAGCAGGCCTGGATCTAGTCTATGCTACAGCAAACAAGGTGTACCAATTTCAGTAAGAAGCAGTTCAAATATGCAGGCACTATAAGCCTTTAACCAGAAATTCCCAGCTCAGAAGAGCAGAGTCCAGCCTCTCCTCCCACAAGAGTGCAGACCACAAACCCTCTTAATGTAAAATAACTGGTCTGAAGCCCAAGTGCTTAAACTAAAAGGCTTAGAATGTAGTTACACCAAGCAGTAATAAATACAACTGAGTACTTTTAAGATGATGCAAAAGCAAAATAAAGTAGGAAGAAACACAAATACAGTAAAAGCAGATATTTTTTTTTTTTTTTAAGTGGAAAGAGAGAAAGGAGTAGCAGAAACTAAGCTGATTGGCCTTCTCAAATGTTCTCCCTGTACTGGGTAGAATGAGGTAATGACACTAGACTGGGAGGAGGGTCCCAGATCAAATTTACACTAGGGACGGGCAACTGCAAAGCCACCAACTATAAAAACACTATACCAACAGGGAGGGAGGCTGGGAACAAACTGCAGAAATGTTTCTCACAGCTGAAAAGCAGCAGTGAGCCTTTAAATGAAAGTTTTAAACAGCTAAAGGAGCCTCTAGAAAAAAGAGTTTAACTGCAACAAGTTATCAGAAACAAACAACCCAACAGATGCTTAATAAAAGTGGACAATTTCCAGTTAATACCTCACACACAGTGAAACTAGCTAGAAAAATACACAGTACACAAAGTGCTATAAATAACAAAGAAATAAAGAACAAAATAAACAAAAAACAGGATACTTAATGTTATATATTATAGCTCCGAGTTTCCTCAGTGTCCTTCCTTCGATCAGCTCAGTGTGAAATGGCAGACACTCACAACTGGCAGAACACTCACAACAGTTGAGGAATCCTTGTTTATAGATGGTGGGGTGACCGCAGTGGTGCGGTGGTTAGTATTGTTGCCTCGTAGCAAGACGTTCTCCAGTTCATTTCTCAGATGGTGTGCCTTCTGTGTGGAGCCTGTCCTCACCTGGATTTCTTCTGGTTGCTCTAGTTTTCTCCCACATTCCAAAGACATGCAGTAGGTGGATTGGACACTCTAAATTGGCAGTAGGTGAGAGTATGTGCATGAATGAACTACCGTGGCAGGGCTAGCCACCCGGCGGTGTAAACCTTGGCTTGAGATGACTGTCACTGTGAAAGTGACACAATGACCCCATGTGCAAAATGGGAAAAGGGGTTGAGGATGGATGGATACTATGTATAAAATAAGAGTTGAACTGTATTGCAATTTCGAGTGGTGAGTTACTGGGAGAGGGGTGTGGGTTGAATTTTTGGCCAGGATGTAAGATTTCTTAAATGGACGTCCAAAATTTTTTAGGGCTGTGTTTAGTATTATTTTCAGTTATTATAGTATAGTTTTTTATCTTTATTTATTTAGTTAGAGTTTATGTCCATCCAAGTGACATTCACATCACCTAGTACTATTTATTTGGGGGAAGTGTTATGGATATCCAATGTAGGATATCTTCCAGTATAGCTGTGTTGTTGTCAGGAGGGATGTAAAGGACAGTAATACATATTTGTTTATAATTGTTTATTTTGAGGAAAGCAATAAGAAGCTCTGCTGAACTGAATTTTGGCGTTGGTCTGCTATAAGGGGAAATGTGGTAGGTGTTGGGAAGCATTAAAGTAATACCACCACATTTCCTCTTTATACAGTCATTATGGATGACATTATAGCCAGGAGGTATAACTTCAGAATCATATATGCTGGGTTTAAGTCAAGTTTTAGTACAGCGAGAATGTGAGGTTTATGTTGGGTAATGCAGGCATGTAGTTCAACGGTGTTATTTCTTATGCTCCTAATATTTATTGCAACAAACATTAAATCACCATGATTGAGTATTGGCTGTTGTTGGCTTAGAGAAGCATGCAGGAAAGAATTCAGTTTATGTTCATTGTGATAGGTGGGGCCAGCATTAGTGTGTATATCTCCTGCTAGAAATGTTTTAGTATATTGGGGAATTGTGCACACTTGTTTTTTGGAGAGAATACTTGCACTTAATTTTGTTTTGGTGTGAGACAGAGTGCAATTAATCAGCCTATATGTGGAATAAAGATGAGGGGCAGTATTAAACAGGTTTGGTGCAACATGTGGAGAGTGTAAAGAGGAAGCATGTCGCATGGCTAGGTGGTTGGGACAGAGTTGGAGAGATGTTGAGATATTATTGAGTGATGGAAGGATAAACGCTGGCACAGCAGGAGGAGAAGAATAGGGGATAAACTGAATAGTAGCATAATTAAGTACAGGAATCTGTATTTTATAAATGTCAGGTAGAGAGGAAGTAGCAATGAAGAAGAAACAATAAATTACAGGACAGTAGGAGAATCAGTGATGGTGGATTCTGAAAGCAGGAAGAGGAGAGAGGTAAGGAAAGAAGTATTTTCTATAAAAGAAAAGAGTTAGGTAGCCTTGTTATTTTCTCTGGACTGTAAGGATTAGAGGACTATGAAAGGCTAGAGTATGATGCTTCAGTTAAAATAAGAAAAAATGAGTGTTTATTTGGGAAAAGTAAAAGATACAATGAGGAATAGATAGGTATTATTAGAGAGGGTTGTGATTATGAATGGATATAGTGGAAAGCAATATGGGAGGGAGAAAGTTAGGCATGGGGACACAAATTAAATGGAGCTTGAGAAGTAGGAAACAAGAAAGAGAAATGTATGTGTGGAAGTAGAAAGGCCATTTGGCGAGGGTGCTGGAATAAGAGTCTCACGTGAAATGTGTATGTAGGGAGTATAATGTTAAAGTAAGAGGGCATGTTTGGGAATTGGAGGCAAGGTAGGGGAGCAAAGCAAAGCTGAGCATAGTGGGCTTACCATCCTCAGATCAAATTATAACAACAAAGCAATTAACAAAGAGATATAAAGTAAAACAGTGTTGCTGTCATTTCCTGATGCTAAATAACTGACATATGCAATATAGTCTACTGGTCAACAATAGGGGACAGTGACCAACTTAATACAAGGTCCTTAGAGTGCATGGACTATTTCACAGTGACTTTCAATCATGGAGCAAGCGTGTATTTGACTAATTAAAGTAAATATACAGCAAGGCTCTTCATGTTAAATATGTTTACATTATACAATGACAAAATTCTCAGTAAACTTGTAGGAGTAGGGTCCTGTAGCAGAACTCCTACAGTATCAAGGTCAGATGTTAACACAGTCTCTGAAATGAAAGAAAGAGAAAAACTGTACTAAATTGTAAAATTATATCGAGGCAATAAAGTTACTACTCAGTCAGAGCAAGAAAATATGGGGAAGTATAAGAAAAGAGTGATAGCGAGAACATTTATGAATGTAAGCTTGCTAAAGTCCTCAAAATAAACACACAAAAAAAATCCCAAAAAACAAATAACTAACATTTACGCAGGGGGGCAAGCCCCCCTGCACCCCCATGTGGGGGACTGCACCCCCCACACCCCCTACTTTTATATTCTCACTCTGAGATCGCACTACAGTGGGGAAAAGGGAATATTCCCTCATCCACACTGTACTATGATCTCAGCAACAGCCATTCCCCCCTGATTCTCCTTATATCTTATCATACTTTCGCAAAAGTGCTTTTTTGGTGAAAAGCACTTTCGCGAATGTATGATCGGTGGTTTCACTTTTGGTGAAACTGCCATTCATGCATTAGTATGGATCCTATATATATATATATATATATATATATATATATATATATATATATATATATATATATATATATATATATATATAAACATACACATCTGAACACCAGCAACTCACTTTACATATATATGTATAAAAGGGAAACATGCTCAGCATACATAAGCATATCTAATCTGAATTAAATTGTTACAAATGTAACACACTACCAAAGCCTTTTCACTGTTCTACACCATTTTAGAATACATAGAAATACAATAACATATGGCACATACCTGTTCTATGAAGGAAGATAGTGACTGAGTGAAAAAGGAGACAACTTTGAGGGGATATCTACCAATATATTCTGCAACAGTAACCATCTCACCCTAGGTTAAATTATAACTGAGAGCAATTGGTTCATAGCCAGTACAAAGCAATTAACAGAGATACAAAGTAAAACAGGTTTACTGTCATTTCCTGAGGATAAATAAGTGACATATGCAGTGTAGTCTACTGATATATAGTGTTCATGAAATGGGCACTGGTTTTTAGCATGTTAGTTACACAACACTGCTGTTTATTAATATCACTCCAGGTTGGCCTGGTTGCAGTGTCACAGGTATTGGGCCTCAGCTTTAAACTTCATTTTTATCTTTCTAAGAATTAAAAAAACACCTGAATTAATTTAGTACATTATTATCTAGATTTATGTCTTACAAATTTGTTTGCAAGTCCTTGGGACTTTTTTTAAATTCTGCATTTTTCATAGATGCATATGGTTCATTTTAGTCATGTTTCCCAGGCAAAAGTAAAAAAAAAAAAAAACTATTGTACCAAAATTATATAATATACGCACACACAAACACACACACACACACACACACACACACACACACACACACATACACACACACACACACACACACACATATATACATATACATACACAGACAGTACATACATATACATATCTATCTATGTATAAATCTATCTATCTATATATATATATATATTTATATATTTATATATGTATATATGTATATATATATATATATATATATATATATATATATATATATATTTATATATATGTATGTATATATATATATATATATATATATATATATATATATATATATGGGTCACTGTTGTATTATCGAAAACACAATCCATCGAATTGTGTTTCCGATAATACACTTTAGCGAAAGTGCATATTGTCGACTATGCACTTTCACTAAAGAGATCAACTTAAAAAAAAACGTAAAAAAAAAAAAAAAATACATTAAACAGTGTTATGCAGGGGGGCAAGCCCTCCTGCATCCCCCACACCCCCTACTTTATTATTTTCACACTGAAATCGCACTACAGCAGGGAAAAGGGAATATTCCCTTATTCCCACTGTACCACAATGTCAGCGATAGCTTCGTTAGTTGTAAATCAACACTATACGTTGATTTACAACTAACAGTGCATGCAAACTGCATGCTTTCTTTAATTTCCCACTCCCCATTTAGCGAAGTGCATTTTCGATAAAATGCACTTTCGCTAAATTGTGTCCTCCGAAACACCGTGTTTCGACATTGTGACAGTGACATATATATATATATATATATATATATATATATATATATATATATATATATATTTATTTATTTATTTTATTTTACATTTGTTAACCTGTGTCTGACTGAGCCGAAAAGGCCCTTTTTCAGCAGAGGCCCGGGAAGAAAAGCTCCACAAAGAAAAATTACAGATACATTTTAGTTATTTAAACATGATCAGTATACACACAAATTACAAAAGTCATGTTTTTATAGTGGTATGCGGCACATCAACAGTTACAGTGGAGAGAATAAACAAAAAAATATTAATTTAAAAATAAAGGTAATTAATAGATTTGTGGTGTACAGCTGGAATTTGGAACATAGGTACAATACATACATAGTACACAGGTATAGTACATACATTGTAGATTAGCAAGTGTTTGTGAGTAAGATTGAAAACTATTATCAAGTACTCTAGGTTTAGTATGTGTACTTTATCCGCTTTCACTAGCCTGGGGAGCAATCATGACACTGCCAACTTTGCTTGAGATGTTGCCTGATGAGGTCTTTAAAGGAGGCTTTGGACGATGTGTTTTGAATTCTAGTGGGTACAGAGTTCCATTTTTTAGCCACTAAACTACTATATAGTGCATCTCCAAAGCTATTGTAGCTGTTGGCGACTTCTAGTAGTAGTTTGCTTGATGATCTGAGTCCTTTTGGCTGAGTGATGTTGTACTAGGTTTTTGAGGGCAGGACACTTATTGGGGAAGTAATAGATCAAATGACAGAGGCAGAGCTGATTGGAGGTTAGGAGGTTGGGCAGTTCAAGCCAATGGAGCTGTCTCAAAGCAGTACAGTGATGAGTTCTATATGAGCAATTTGCAGCAAAGCAGGCAATTCTGTTATAGCAGGCTTCCATTTTGCTTAGTTCACTTTTGTTGAGATTAGTCAGAATGGGAGATGCATAGAGTAGGGTGGATAGAAGTTGGGAGCGAGCAATTGCTGATCTTGTGTTGTTGGTAAGAAATGGCTTGATACGGTAGAGTGACCCCAGTTTGGCATGTACTTTTTTAATAGTTAAGTTGAGATGACTATCAAATTTTAGGTGGGAGTCTATGGTTATTCCCAATAGTTTAGCCTGTGCCACTGGAGCAATTGGAGTAGCATTTGTGGAGTAGATAGTGAATTGACTGTTAGTGTTTTTGTTAGAACTGGTTATAATCATAAGCTGAGTTTTCTTTGGATTGAGGATAAGTTGGGCTTTGGTAAGGTAGTTTTCAATGTCTGAGAATGCTAGTTGAATTGTTTTCAGGAGGGTGAGAATGTTTTGTGCAGCACAGATTAAGGGAGTGTCATCTGCATACTGAATGATAGTTGCATGCTGTGTGGAGGTATGCATATCATTTGTGAAGATTGTGAATAGTAGTGGTCCTAAGATAGAACCTTGTGGGACTCCTATAGTTATGGGCAGCTGAGGAGAGAAAGAATTTTCCCATTTCACAGCTTGGTACCTGTTAGTTAAGTAGCTTTGGAACCAGGTAAGAGTGGAATTTGATAGGTAATATTGGTTTAGTTTGTTTAGCAGGATTTGGTGTGAGACTGTGTCAAATGCTTTGGACATATCCAAAAAAGAGTTGACACCTATAGGCCTTCATTTTTGAGACAGTTTACTGTGTCTGTGAAGCAAAGGAGGGCTGTAGTGGTACTATGGGCAGGTCTGAAACCATGCTGAGTAGGTGACAGGATGTTGCTGTCTAGGAGATAGTTTAGCATCTGGGTATAGATGCATTTTTCTAGGATTTTGGCCAGGGGGGAGAGTAAAGCAATGGGTCTGTAGTTATTAAGTTCAGTGGAGGTCACACCTTTATGTATGGGTGTAACATAGGATATTTTCCAGAGTTTGGGCACATAGTTTTCAACAATTGATCTGTTTATGAGAGTGGAGACTGGGATAGCAATAGCATCTGCTGTAAGTTTCAAGAAATAGCTGGGGAGTAGGTCGGCTGCTGTTGATGAGGTTTTTAGTTTGGACAGCATGCTTTTGATTGAAGTGGTGGAAACTGTTTTGAGGGTAAAGCTTGTATTAGTGTTATTTGTGTTGGGGGGGATAGTGAGGAAGGAACTGTCCTGTGATACTAAGGATAGAATTGAGTTCACAAAGTGGGAGTTGAATTGTGTTTCGATGGGAACTTTAGTGTCAGGGGTGGTTGGTTTGGGGGTAGCCTTTTGGGTGGATTTTAGTAGCTGGTTTACATTTTTCCATATTTTGGGGTTGTGTTGGTATTTAGTTTGTAATGTTGTGTAGTAGGATTTTTTGTCCAGCCTAATGCATTTTTTTGCACAGTTGCTCAGTTCTTGGTACTTAGTTAGGCTTTGTGTTTCTTTGTTTTTTGATAGTAAAGCCAGGCAGTGTCTCTGGACTTGAGGATTTGTTTGGTTTATTTACTGAGCCAGAGGTTTGTAGAGGGTCTAACCTTGATTTTGCGCAATGGAGCGACAGTGTCTAGGTGCTGTAGAAATGTTTTGTTGAAATATGCTACAGCCTGGTCAAGTGGGATGGTTTTTAGGGGGGTCCAGTCACAGTTACAGAGTAAAGTGTTGAGGACCTCAGGAGAGAATTTGTTTGTGTTTCTAGTGGATATATAGTTAGTGGTTTTGCATATGCTTGTTCTACTACATATAAAGTATATTATGTTGTGGTCACTTAAGGAGTCTGGGAGACTGCCTGTGTGAGGGTACAATCTGGGGTTGTTAGTTAGGACCCAGTAAAGGATGGATTCCCTTTTAGATTTTTTATCACATCTAGTTGGAATTTGGACTAGCTGCTGGTAGCCATGGAGATTTATTAGATTACTTGGTGGTTCTGATATACAGGTGAAGCAATCTAGGTTGAAGTCCCCCAGAATAAGGGTTTCTTGTGAGTATGTGGAAGAACACCAGGATAAGAAGTCTTCAAGGCTAGCAGGTGTATTACCAGGTGGAATATAGATCACAATTGTGGTGATGACCTGTTTAGGGTGAAGTTGAAGTTGTGAGATAAGTATGCCCCAGTTATTGGGGGAGGGGTAGGAGTTTGGTAAGCGACGTACAGTTAAGTTGGACTTGTACAGTAAGGCAGTTCCACCTCCTTTTCAAAGTGGTCTTTCTTGTCTAATGATATTGTAGCCAGTAGGGAGAACTTCTGAGCTATGTTTTATTTAGCCAGGTTTCTGTTAAAGCAATTGTGTCTGGGGAGTAGTGTGCTATTGTGGCCTGGAGTTCAGGAATTTTATTTTTGATACTTCTAATATTAATATTTAGCATTAAAAGATGGTTGGTTTTGCTGCTGTTGTTGGTTTGCCCAGGGATGAAGATAGTGGGGTGTTATGTTCTGACATTTGTGTTGGAGCAGTTTGTGTTGGAAAGGATGGACTGGGCCTGGGTTGGGGTGGATATCCCCACTTATGGTGAGCCTGGTGTTAAAATGGTGATACAGATGTTGGAGTTTGGTGAGGAGTGTAAGAAAGTATTGTGTTTTTTTGGAGTAGGAATGAGAGCATATGTGTTTAGTTCTGAATTGGTCCGTTATGTAGTTCTTGAACAATTGTGGGCAGATATTATAATGTGTGGTGTCTGTATATGAGAGTGCATAATGTAGTGTTGTGCTACTAAGTTTAGGGATATTGCTAGAGTGATAACTTGTGGTGTTGTAAAGAATTATGAGAAGACAGACGAGACTTAGTTGTGTGATAGTCATGGTTATAAAGTTTAAGTTGGTTCTAGGTGGGGGGTCTGAATAGGAATTATAGGGTTGCACTATATGTGGATGGTGAAGTAGTGTGGGTGATGTAAAAAATGCCTAGTGCGAATGAGAATGATTGGAAGTATTTTGTGTGGATCAAGTTGGTGTGGTATAATGTGATATGACTTGAGGAGCTGTGATTGGTGGAGGTGATGTGAGCTGTGGGTGTGGCTGTGATTACTATAAATGTAGAGGTAGTGGGGGCAGGAGGAAATAGGGGGCAGGGGAGCGGAGAGAGCCCGAGCTTTAGCGAGGGTGAATGGAGCGGGGCAGAACCCACCAAGACAAGAGAAAAAAGTGAGTATTACTTTACAAATTTGAAGACTTTAAACAAATTCCTGAGGTCTAATGGCTTACCAGTAAGCAGAATGTAATTGCCGAAGAGCACTTGTGTCCTGGTGGGAGACTAGAAATTTAAAGATGGCTCGATGCACAGCAGGATTCTAATATAGACTTAGTATTGGCGGAGGGAGATAGCACAAGGGGCGTAAACCAGGTGGAATACAAAGAAACCAGAGAGGCAATTAGTGGAAATCAGTGACGGCCTCAGAGGGGTTAAGTAATAATTCGAACTACCTGTAAAGTGAAGGAGAGAAGAGACAGCAAAGTTTATTAAGGTTTGGAGTGTGTCTTCACATTGACTTGCTGATTAGTAACCAGTTTGTGCACAGATTAGAGTAGGGAGATACATTAGCAATGAAGGGGAATGCACAGAGATGCAAATAAACAGGTGGGCCTCCAAGTGATACAAACTAAGGCAGAAAGTACTGAGAGGGCTGCTTGATGATTAATTTAGTCACAGGGATCTGAATTAAATGTATACTGTCTATTGGACAGTTAGGATTACTGTACTAGCTAGTGTGGGGGGAGGACACAAGGCTACAACAGTCAAGTTTTATTAGCACGCTGAGAACTGCTAAGAAATACTGCTAATGTAATAGCTTCACTCTCATAAAACATACAAGTAGAATGCCTGGGTGGACTGACCCTGCTCTTGAGGCTCAAAATGTATATCCTTGTTTAGTTTGCAGTACTGATTCCTTCTTATACTGTATGGATGGAGTGGTAGCTGCAGACTGCAGATTTGCTTGAGTGTGCTCCTGCTCTTGAGGCTCAAAATGTATATCCTTGTTTAGTTTGCTGTACTGATTCCTTCTTATACTGTATGGGTGGAGTGGTAGCCGCAAACTGCAGATTGTGCTCAGCAAGCAGAATGTAATTGTTGAAGAGCACCTGTGTCCTGGTGGGAGACTAGAAATGTATATATATATATAAATATATATATATATATATATATATATATATATATATATATATATATATATATATATATATATACATACATACATACAAACATATGTGTGTGTATATATATATATATATATATATATATATATATATATATATACACACATACATATATATAGACATTCATATATATGTATATACATACACACACACACATATATATGTATATGTATATATATTTATATATATATATATATATATATATATATATATATATATATATATATATATATTATTTGTGTCTCTCGGCTTTTCCTGGTTAGGTGTCGCCACAACGGAACTCCGGTCTGCTAATGATTGGCAGTTAATTTCCTACGTACCGGCTTGCCAGGCCTGACGCACAACCTTCAACGAAGGTACACCCATTCACGCATGTCTCCATGCAGAAGACGCTCTAGCTGAGAATCGAACCGGACAGTGTCTTACTGTGAGGCGACAACGCTACCGCAGCACCACCACCACAGAAAAGGAATGCACCTTTGATTTTTTGATATTTAATATCAACGAGAAAAATGAGCGTACGGGCACGAGACCTAAATGCTCCATGAACACCAAAACATATTCTATGGCCATTAACAAGAGTTTGGGCAACCAAAAAGGTACTGTTATCTGTTGTTCAAATGCTAGAGGCTGTGTTGTTCCCAATACCAGTGTTGGAAGAGGTATTAATCAATTAGACTGTTTTTGTCCAAGGACTTTGAATTTAATGTAGAAACTCAAGTCAATCCACGAGTAGGTCAACGACATATAACAACACAAGGAACGTTAAAAGATTTTAATATATATTTTGGGCAAAAATTTGATTGCTATTAAGGGGATTAAAATTGACAATGCTTATTTAAGTAAATGTATTGCTGCTTTAAATATAGTACCCATGGGGCTGCGATTTTTCAAGGTACCCATGGGAGTGTACTTGGATGAACAATCAAAGTCAGATTTTAGTATGTTGTTTAACAGATTTGGGTTTGACTTCATGAAATTGCTTATTAAGAAAAATGATGAAAAATTATGCAAACTTTTGGCTGAGGTTGAAAGACTGAAAACTATTATTATTAATGACCTTTTGTTAACTCAATGGGAGAAATTGTATGAAAAACATTATAGCCAAGCTAATAAAAAGGCACAGGCTATTTATAACAAGGAAAGTAAAAAAATGAAGAGAGATGTCGACCAATATAAAAACAATAAGGCATATTTGTGGAAAGAAAAGAAAGCAATGAGTTATCAGGAAAGAACTAAGAAAAACGTAGATACAAGAGTAGTAAGAGATAATGACAATTTTAGAGGTCCACATTTTCAGAGAGGGAGACAATATGTAGCCCCTATGGAGCAGAGAAAGTACTGGAAGTGGAGGAAACAAAGACAAGATTGGAATCAGACATACAATGGGGACCATCATTGGGGGGAGAGGGTCACACCATGGCATTAGAAGTAATACACTCTGGTGAAGATATTGATTCTGACCAAAGTGATGATATAGTTAAAAGTTACAACAATTTTAAGATATACAACTATACCAGTTCTGATATTAGGCAGGAACGTTTTACTTTGTTATCTAAGGGAATGAAATATATGCCAAGGTCCAGATTAAATTTGGTTGATACCATTACGGAAATCAAATTATATATTCGAAAACTAAACTTAGCTTTATATTTTAGAAATAACACTCAGCAGTATGTACATGATGAATTAAAGAAGAAAAGTACATCTGTACCACCCACCCATCCTAATCTGGTAATTTTTGAAAAATCAGTGACTAATGATATATACAAAATTTACAAACAAGTAGGAAAATCGAGGTTTCAAGACAATTTATCTGAAGGTGAGAGAGAAGTGTTGGTTCAGTTAATCGACAACAAAGATATAAGAGTCATGAAACCGGACAAGGGGGGTGGGGTGGTTTTGTACAATTCTCTAAATTATATCAGTAAAATGTACAAGATATTATATGAAACAGGAAATTATGAAACTGTTTCAGTTAATGAAATTAATATTGGATATAAACGCATAGATTTATGTTTAGAGGAATTTTTGTTGACAACCGCATTACTCTAGATCTGTATAATTATATGAAGAGTGAATACCCTACACTTGCTACTATAGTAGGCATACCCAAAATTCATAAAAATATCAAACAGCCTCCTTTTCATCCAATTGTGTCAGGTAGACATTCTAAAATACATCCATTAGGTGTGGTCATAGATAGATGGTTCAAACCCATATATAACAACATCCCACATTTAATTAAAGACTCATGGTCATTCTTGGCAAAATTAACTACGAATGTATGGAAAGAAAATGTTATTTTCATTACCATAGATGTCATTGATCTATTTTCTTGTATACCCAAACAACAGGGTTTAGAGGATTTTTGCAACAGTTTAAGGAAGTTTTCTAATTTGGATTGGGACAAGATACATTTGGTTATGGAATTGATGTCTATGGTATTAGTGTATAGCTATATACACGCGGAAGGAGAGAATTTCAGACAGACTAGGGGAGTAGCAATGGGGGTGGCTTGTGCCCCCATTTTTGCTAACCTGGTAAGGTTGGAATGGGAAACCACTATGCCTTTTAGTAATAGTTATTACGAACATGTGATTTATTATTCCATATTCCTGGATGACATTTTTATATTGCGGGATGGAACTATGGAGAATATTCAGCCATTTATAGAATTTTTAAACAGTTCCAGCACATTTTTAAAATTTATTTATACATGTAGTCCAAAAGGTATATCTTATTTGGACACATATATTTTGAACTCCAATTATGGTTTTCAGTCCAAAATATTTAGAAAGAGTACTTTTTCCAATAGTTACTGCAGTGGTGGTGCTGCGGTAGCATTGTCATCTCACAGTAAGATCTTGTCCTGTTCGATTCTCAGCTAGAGAGTCTTCTGTGTGGAGACGCGTGAATGGGCGCACCTTTGTTGAAGGTTTTGCGTCAGGGCTGGCAACTCAGCACGTAAAAAATCGAATGCCAATCATTAGCGGACCGGAATTCTGCTGTGGGACCCCTAACCGGGAAAAGCCAAAAGACACAACAACAACAACTTTTTCCAATAGTTACATAGAATACACTAGTAATCATCCTAGGAACATGATGAAGAACATATTCAAGGGCCAATGTATTAGAGCTGCCCATATGACATCTAATTATGAAGATATGATAGATGAAATCAATTACGTTGGAACTATGTTCTAGTCTAGGGGTTACCCCATTCATATGTTGAATGATGTTACTAAATATGTGGTGAGTGAATGGGAAAGAAATATCCCTCTCTATTAGGTAAAGAACTGGATAAGAACTCGGAATCACTGGAGAAAAATACTGTTGAACAATTTAATAGGGCTTGCATACTGGAATACTCTCCATATGTTAATCACATAAAGAATATAGTAAGGAAAAACTGGAATATTATTGGTTGATCATGAAATAAAGAAATTATTGGGTGATGTACCATTATTTGTTCATAAAAATGGGAGCCAATATAAAGAAGAAAATAGAGTCTGGACCTATGGTAAGAGTTAAAAATGATCTGAGTAAACATACTAGTAAATGTGGGTTTTGCAGGCAGTGCCATACAATATTGGACACTAAGGGGGTGACATTAGATAATGTTACTAGAACTAATATTAAATTTAGGCAAGGTAATTGCAATAGTAGAAATGTGATATACTTGTCAAAATGCATGCATGTACTGGTTAATATATAGGTAAGACAGAACTTCAATTTAAAAAGAGAATATATGATCACCTTTATAGTATCAGAACTAAGAATACGAACAATGCATTATATAGGCATATAGCAAAATATGGTGATGTACATACATTTAAATGTGCGATAATCGACCAGGTCACAATAGATCCACGTGGTGGAAATATAAAGGCACAGTTGAGCAAAAAAGAAATTATATGGCACATTTTAACTGATGCCGCTAGAGAACCGGGACTTAATGAGTACATCACCATAAAACCTATTTTACAATTGCACTAGTGTAGGCATGATTTACCTGATTTACCCCACTACATTTATGATTGGTACATATATCTATGTGGTACACATACTTTGTGTGTTGACAAGTATGGATGTTTATTTTTAATTCTTAATGTTTATATGTAAGGAATTTTTATATCTATGCATTTACACAAATATATAAAAATGTGTTAGTTTATGCAGGCGACACTGAATAGGTTAGGTACTCTGAAGTGAAGTTACAATGTTATAATGTTATATTTATTACAGTGTAAATAAGGTTAGTTATGTTTGTTTCATACATATATTTCATTGGTCAATATATAAATTCAGCCTCTCAACTATGATTCTCAGCCTATTAATTTTCATACAGTTTCATACAGTTTTATTCAATCAAAATATATATATTTTTTATACATGTATATTTATATAATTTTATATTTTTATATTATACATTTGACATATGTAATGTATGTTATACACTTCGTTCCTATTTTTATAGGCGTTTAAGGAAATTTATGGATGGATTGATAGGGAATGAGTATTAGTATTGTGGTTTACATGAATGGTCAAGATGATGAAAATAGACACTATGTTACTTTAAAATTTGTAAGTTGAGTGACTTTTGGCACCAAAATGTTTTTAAAATTGGTTAGTGAATACTGTCAGTTATTCTGATGAAGTCCACCTTAGTGTGGATGAAAGCGCTTAATATGAATGAGTTTGTCCAGCTTATGGCCTATTAAAGAAGCATTTTTTATATACTTCTAGCAATGGATTTCATTTATTGTGCATCCACTACCATTTTGGTTTCAGCTTTGTTTCTACAGACTATTCTGTCTCATATCACCTACTTAGAGGTGATCTCTGCTTGACTTACAAAGCCATGTCTGACCCAGCTCTGTTAAAAATGCTACATGTAAAGAAATCCCAATCCCTCTGCACCACACTCTCCAGAGACCTCAACCTCATTACCATAATCAACAGAACGTACTGGAGGGACAGGTTCATAACCCAGAGACTGCCCATGCTATGGGATAGACTTCCTATACATATCAAGCTTTTGGGAAATTTTTTTTAAAAAACCTTTATCAGGGGTGGAACAAGGAAAAAAAACCAAACCTTTTTTTCAACAAAAAAAACCCCCCTCTTGATATTGCTTTGGCAAAGGGGGAAGGGGGTTTGACTAGTTCCATTTTTAGGAAGGATACTTACTCCAATTCCCTCTTACATTTTAAGAGTTGCCACCCATTCCATCAGAGAAAAGGGGTGGCAAAGGGACAGATGGTTCGGTTGTCCAGGTTAGTTAGTGAGGACTCCACATTTCAACAGGAGATGTTTAAATTGATTGGTATGTTCATTGACAGGGGTTACCCTTTGGAGTTGTTGTTGAGATTAAAGAAGGAGGTTTACAAACAGAGAGGTTCTGTATATTCACCTATTTTAAGAATGGATGACATCTTAGATACTAACCAAGATGGACAGGGAACAGAAAAACTTCAGCATGTTTTGTGCTGCAATACAATGAGAAAAGTGAGGAAATAGTGAAGTCACTACGAGGGATGTGGGACTTTTGTTTAAGTGATGCCATCAAGGGTATTCTAGGTATTCAACCTAGGATTGTATATAGTAAAGGAAACAATTTGAAAGGGATACTAGAAAGGGAGGACAAAATTAAGACATCAAGAATGTCCAAGTGTGGTCACTGTAGGAGCTGTAGGTACATAGCAGAAGGCTCTAACATAAGCATCAAAGGGTGGGGGTACTCGTTACCTTGCCCTGGGAAATGCAATTGTAATACCAAGAATGTAGTATATGCGAGTCTATGCGTTACCTGTGAGGCATTCTACATAGGTATGACCACCCGTAGGTTACGAGATAGGATGATGGAACACGTTAGAGCTATAAAGAACAAGGATTCCCACAATGCACTCTATATGCATAGTATTAACTGTAAGGAATTCAAGAAGTTTGTATTTTTTGTAATTGATAGGGTTATGTTGGATTACGAGGGTGATGTAGGAAACAGGGTAGCATTTTTGGAAACGATGTGGCAATTTAGATTAAATGCCACCAGATACCCTGGAATAAATGACTACATCTCGATAAAACCTGTTTTGAAATATAAGGCTAGCATTATTTAATACATAGGGATGTTAGTAACTGTGAAGGTAAAATACCTAATTTATGTACAATATAAATATAAATTGAAAATAAAAAACAAAAAAACAAAAATAAATTTGATTATAGATTTATAAGGTTATTAAGTTATAACTTTTACATTTTTATATTTTAATTTTGAAATAGAACTATATAATGTATACATACACATTAGTATTATATATATGTATATTTTTACAATGACAGTTTAGAATGAATTGGTGAAAGAACTCTACAAAGTTTCTTTGAATTCTGTTGTTTTAAATGATTGATTGATTAATTAAGCAATTGAATAGTTTGATGAGATTGTTAACTGACTATATATTGTGTAAGATTTTTGTAATACACTGACTCTGAAGAAGCCATTTTATGGTGAAAGCGCTCAGTCGGTGGAATAAAAGGAGTTTTCCTCCAAGGTTTGGTGTGTTGCCTTTACTTTTGAAGCTGTTATCGTATTTTGGATTCGTTCTTTGTTGGTTGCCCTACGTGTTGGGATATCTCATTCATTTGTACAATGTTATAATGTTATATTTATTACAGTGTAAATAAGGTTAGTTATGTTTGTTTCATACATATATTTCATTGGTCAATATATAAATTCAGCCTCTCAACTATGATTCTCAGCCTATTAATTTTCATACAGTTTCATACAGTTTTATTCAATCAAAATATATATATTTTTTATACATGTATATTTATATAATTTTATATTTTTATATTATACATTTGACATATGTAATGTATGTTATACACTTCGTTCCTATTTTTATAGGCGTTTAAGGAAATTTATGGATGGATTGATAGGGAATGAGTATTAGTATTGTGGTTTACATGAATGGTCAAGATGATGAAAATAGACACTATGTTACTTTAAAATTTGTAAGTTGAGTGACTTTTGGCACCAAAATGTTTTTAAAATTGGTTAGTGAATACTGTCAGTTATTCTGATGAAGTCCACCTTAGTGTGGATGAAAGCTTAATATGAATGAGTTTGTCCAGCTTATGGCCTATTAAAGAAGCATTTTTTATATACTTCTAGCAATGGATTTCATTTATTGTGCATCCACTACCATTTTGGTTTCAGCTTTGTTTCTACAGACTATTCTGTCTCATATCACCTACTTAGAGGTGATCTCTGCTTGACTTACAAAGCCATGTCTGACCCAGCTCTGTTAAAAATGCTACATGTAAAGAAATCCCAATCCCTCTGCACCACACTCTCCAGAGACCTCAACCTCATTACCATAATCAACAGAACGTACTGGAGGGACAGGTTCATAACCCAGAGACTGCCCATGCTATGGGATAGACTTCCTATACATATCAAGCAGAGCACCTCCTGGCCCTCTTCAAGAGAAATCGTGATGAGTGGATGGGAAATAGAAAATTCACCCCTGGGATCACTCCAGTGGCTTTACTCGACAGAGGCACTGGGAACTAAGGTCGGGTGGCATGATGTCAGGGTAATCTTATGGGCTAGGCTTGTAAAGGCCCCAGGGCCATTAGCCTAGTACACACCTATGAACCTATGACCTATATATATATATATATATATATATATATATATATATATATATATATATATATGTATAGGTTTACTATCAACATTTCGAACCGCACTCTGCCGACTGTACTATCGTCGAACACAGAAGTTCGAAAACGGGAATGTCGAATTCAAAAAAACAATCTAGGAATGGGTTTTAACATGGGTCAAGGTAGTTATTCAGTATTATTCCGAACTACAAACATCTCCCCTACTCCCCTGAGATTAATCAACAGTTAATGAAGATGAAAATTCAGCTTATAAAGTTAACATACGCATTCTGGTTCATTCAGTCATGTTGGATGGAGCATGAAATGTGATACTGACATTACTTACCTGTGCAGGTATCTACACTGATATATTATATATATATATATATATATATATATATATATATATATATATATATATATATATATATATAAATTGACTGGCAGAAAAAGGGGAGCACAAATGTAGGCTGCTTATGTGAAGTTTACATGGGAATCTCAGAGCCATAGTAGACTGACATCTAAACACATGGCACTCAGAAAGGAATCCTGCACACTGCATCAGTATGATGTAAGATGGCCCATTTTGGGCCTTATGCTAAAAGTAGTCGTGATATCACTGAACTTCAAAAAAGCAAAGCATGGTACTGTATGAAAATCAGTACTACTACCAAAGCCAGTCTGACACTGATCCCCTAAGAAGCCGTTATTCTTTATTGTGACTGTCAGGTGGTCCAATTTCCATGTGTTGTGGCCCTTATATATGAGAAAGTTCCACTGCCAAATAGGTGCATGATTCATTGACTCATGGCTGTGTGCAGTGCATTCCATAGTATCTGTAGTGTATAGAAAATACAGCCAAAGATTCTTCACAGGTGGCCGTGCAACTTTGGTGTCACAATCTTTTAAAAGTTAGTGAAATGCTTCCAGAAGATCTGCACTGATATTAATGCATGACTGGAACATTCCTGGATGAAGATGAAGGTAATATTCACATTTATCATGCTTTATCTGCTCCTTCGGTGCTTTATAGAGAATTCTAAGCTGATCTGAAAGACAAGGGGTTTTTCTTTCTAATTTGATCTTGTTTTTTTCATTCATATGCACTGAAGGTTTTTGAATTACGATATCAGTAATGTGCATTGCATTTGTTATATTATGCCCTGGCCAGATTGTTTTGTTATTATATGCCTGCTAGGTCCATATGTACAATTTTCTGAATGTGTATCTCCATTCATTTCTATAATAGATGCTGACCAGTTTGGGAGAGTTATTCAGCCTTGCAAAATCATGTAAATTACAGTGATTTGTTGCAGTCATAATTCCCGTCCATTATAGTAACCATCCCAAAATAAAACTACCAGTGTCATAAATGCAGGACATTTGTGATTAGAATGCTTCTGATGTCAGTAGCAGGCTTATGCAAGCATTGTTATCTAGTCACCCAAGTGAGCATGTCTTTCAGTCACTTGCTAAACTTGTGATATTGCAATTATTTTATTGGGTACTGCTCTCATCAGTGAAATAGCTATTTAGTAAAGAAAACGTCTCTTGGCATTAAATAGTAACATTTTCAGTCAGCTGTTCAAGGTAATGTGCACACCATGTAGTACAGAAATATGCATACACTGCTGGTATTGCATTACATTTGTCACATATGGTTAAGTGTACAAGTATCTCATAAAAAATGTGTGACTCATCTTCACAGCAAAGATATTTCAGGTGACCTGAAAATGATACAAAGAAGATATAGAAGATATACTTGACATTTAACGCCAAAGCTTTATGAAGCTGCATCCTTTAGTCCAAGGTACAGAATTTGAGTCCTTCCACCTGCGGTTTCCTGGTGTGTCACTCTGAGAAAGATACTTAACCAGACATTGCTCCCACTTATCCCTGAAAAGGGCCACTTCTGCCCAGTGGGCTTACCTGGTTAACTAATGAATTAAATTAAATAAAATAAAGAAATAAATCAGTTGTGTGGCTTACATTTATATTTATAATAATAATCAGTAAGTAATTACCGGACATCCTGTTGCCACAGATTTATATAACACACTGTTGAGCACCATGTGTTTGAACTTGTAAAGTTACTGAACAGTCAGTCATCTGATTACATTTGTACACAATTTCCTGTGGAAAGTCTAAGAACTTTAGCTATGGAATCTCTGAGAATTCCCTTTCCTCCTAGGTGTAGTGATCTTGGAGTTATAATAAAGGAACCAGGGGTGCAGGCATTCAAATCAGGAGGTGTAGGGGTAACGCTGTTCTCCCCCAAATGCTTTAATGACATTAAAGTGAGTTTCGAGATTCACTGCATTTTATTTGCCAGACTTTATTCTTCATACCTTCAGGACTCTAATTTACAGTTTTCACTTGTCAGCGTGAACTATATGCATTTATAACCATTTACCAGTGATTACTGCTATAAAGCTCTGTAACAGTTTACTTCATAAATACATCATATTTTCTTTTTTTCTAATTAGATTTTAATAACTTAAAACAGTTGTTCTAATTTGTCTTGAATTGTACTGCATAAGTTTTGTGTGACTACTAATCATACCTCTCAATTGTACAGTTTTTTGCAGAATGTCCTAATTTTTGGCTCATATTTTTGGACTGTTCCTCAAAAAATTGTAGTTTTCTGGCAACTTGCTGGGATGATGTGAGGACTGAAGTCACTGAATATTAACATACATTTGTGTTTTAGACTTCAAATCCTTCAGAAAATGCATGTTAAAAAAAACTCTTACTCTAGCAACTTTGTAAGTTTATAAGTGCAATATTTGAAATATAATTCATACCACAACTTTCAGCCCCAAAACCTGGACTGAAGCCCTAAAGGCGGTTTCTCTCCATATTCATAAAGGATATGCATACCTCCAGTTTAGTAGCCCAGCATAACACATCAGAGATACTCCAGGTACAACTAACACTGGATAAAACTGCAGTCCAGGTTGTTGCCTGCTATAGATCCCCCACCATGTACCAAGACTCTCACTCCAGATTCCTAAGGACCCTGGAAAATATTAAGGCCCAACCCAACACCCTCATATTAGGTGACTTTAACTACCCCTCCATTAACTAGTAAAACTACTCAAGTACCAACACACTTGCTCAACGTTTTCTGGAATTCATTAATTCCAATGCCCTGGACCAGTTTATTCTGACCCCCACTAGGGGTAGCAACATCCTTGACCTGGTTATTACTAACACGGGTGACCATTGCTCTACACTAGCAGTCAAACCCTGGTCAGATCTGACCACAAGTTAGTCACCATGGATATCCCCATTCCACCCCTCCCCTGTGAAGAACTTCTCCAAAGCTAACTTTGGGCTTCTAAAAACAGAGGTGGCTAATTTCACAATGCCCATGCAAATGGAGAATAGGTGCAGGACTGCAGAATCATACACCAGTGCACTGTACGAGCACATACCTAAATGCATGGAATGGGCCATACCCAACAGAACCAAGACGCTCTCCTCCAAAAAACAGAAGCCAATCTGGTGGTCCCCTGCCGTAAACAAACTCTACAACAGAAGGAAGAAAATGTTGCAGAAAAAGGTTAAGTCCCAAGACTGGAAAAACTCCATTGTCTGCCTCAACAAAAATTGAGATCCCTCATCAAATCATCTAAAGCTAGCTACGAAAACAAAATTGCAGCAGATGCTAAAGACAACCACAAGGCCTTCTATAGTTACGCCAAAAATATACATGGCAATACTCAGATCTGATCTGAGATACTACACAATGGTAACTCCTATACTAAACCAATAGACATTGCCAATATACTGGCTGACAGGTTCAGTGCCAACTTTACCCTTCTATCCCTCCCTAAAGGACCAATCACAATACCAGAGGAATGTCAAATATCCAATATTACTGCTGCACAGGTTAAAACAGCACTGTCCAAGGCCAAGAATACAGATTCTATGGGACCTGACAGCATCGCTGGCTGTGTTCTGCATGGATTACAAAGTGAACTGGCACCACCCCTGTTGTGCCCTGTTAAATCACTGCCTCACTTCAGGCTTTGTCCCCACCGAATGGCGCACTGCTACAGTCATCCCACTCCACAAAGGGGGAGTGACTACGGACCCTGGGAACTACCGCCCCATTAGCCTGATGAGTCTGATATGTAAGGCTATGGAGCGCATCATCATGGGCCTTATAAATATGGACATAGGGAATTTCCAATCTCTGGACCCCATGCAGTTTGGATTTCTGAAGGGTAGATCACGCTTGCTCAACCTGGTAGACTTCTTTGAGTCTGTCACCAAAGCTGTGGATGAAGGCAAGGTAGTTCATACAGCCTACCTCGATCTGGCCAAGGTCTTTGATACCATTCCTCACTCCCTAATCATAGATAGACTCACTGAGCTAGGCATCAACCCATATGTCACAAGGTGGGTTGCAAACTGGCTCACTGAGAGAAACCACATTGTGAAAGTAGTGGACTCCAAGTCAGACTGCTGACCAGTCATGAGTGGAGTCCCACAAGGATTGGTCCTGGGTCCACTCCTGTTTGGCATCTACTTCTCTGAAGTCCAGGCCAACACAAAGGGACTCTGGCTGACTAAGTTCACAGACTATTGCAAACTGGGAGCCATTATTAGCTCTCCAAATGATGTAGACATTCTACAGAAAGGTCTCACAAAGACCAGTGACTGGTGTCAGAACCATGATCTTAAGCTCAATGTCAAAAAATGCATTGTCATTCCCTTTAGGAAAAGCTCAGTACCTATGAATTACCACATTGATGGTAGTCCACTGAACACCAAAGGTGTTATAAGAGATCTGGAAACACAAGTTGATAGCAACCTCTCCTTTGACAATCACATTGTCACCGTGGTCAGAAAATCCTTCTATATAGCACATCTCATTACAAAGGGTATTGCATCCAGGAAGAAAGAGGTCATTGTCTCTCTCTACTTTTCCCTCATTAGACCTATTATCGAGTACAATACCCCATTTGGCATATACCTCACTAGGCATATGCAACAACTGGAAAGATTACAAAAATACCTCACTAAGAAGATCCTAGGCCTTAAACACATGCCCTATACGGATAGAGTCAACAAATTCCAGCTATTCCCTGTTTCATATTGCTTACTTAGAGACAATTTCTGCTTGACTTACAAAGCCATGTCAGACCCAGCCCTGTTAGATATGCTACACCTAAAGAAGTCCCAATCCCCCAGCACCACACAATCCAGAACAATCAACAGAACATGCTGGAGGGACAGGTTCTTAACCCAGAGACTGCTCATGCTCTGGAATACACTTCCCTTACAAGTCAAGCAGAGAACCTCACTGGCCTTCTTCAAGAGAAATCTTGACGAGTGGATGGGAAATATAAAATTCACCCTGGGGATCACTTCAGTGGCCTTGCTTGACAGGGGCACTGGGAACTAACGTCGGGCAGCAATATGCCAGGGAATCCTTTCAGCTAGGCTTATAAAGGCTTCAGGGCCATTAGCCTAGTACACATCTATGAACCTATATGTCCCTATTTGTGGGCCCTTGTCCCAACATTTTGTTGAGCTTTGTCCAGATTTCTTGCACTAAGAGGTTGAGAGGTATGCTAATGCTTTGCCTTTATATAAATCTGTCAGTGCCTTATCTTCTTGCTTTATCATCTCAACTGCCATTTTGTACCCTTGTTCACATCTAGCCATGTTTATTTGACTAGGCTGTCTGCCTGAATACAGAAAGACCAATGCTTCAATGTTTTGTTTCCGATCATGGTAGGACAGTGGTGATGTTAATCGCTGATTTTAAAATATCTGATGAGATTTTTAGCTTGAATAGATTCCAAGTACATTGCTTTCTTTTTGCTTAGGTCCTGCTGTTTTATAGCTCTTAAACTAGTTTTAGTGTAAGTTGTAAAATTTAATACATTCCTGTTGTGGGTGTGAAACTGTTATTTAATTATCAGATTATCATTTTTGCCTTGTACTATAATTGCTGCAGTCTGCAAACAAACATTTTTACAAGAAATATGTTTGTAGGATGTTAGAAGGTAGTATTCTAAGAAATCTGAAACAGTCTCTGTGGTGCCCCTCAAAGTCTTACAAACCTAGTACATCTATATACTGACTCTAAAAACAAATAATGAGGAACGTTCTCTGTGTAGAGGATCTAAGATTACCTAGAGTTCAGGCACTTAATAAAAAACATACTGTGACTATCCCATCGAATAACAGCTGGTTAAAAATACTTTCCAAAGTATAAATCCATTAATGAAAGTAGGGACAGACAAGCTAATTCAAGCTGAATGTTCTATATTAAAAACATACAAACAAGTGATCCAAGTAGAAGTTGAAAAAAACACAATAAAGTATAGAAATTCATCATTCCATTTATATACGTGTTTAGAAGCATGGGAGTGGTTTATTGGAGTAGCTGTGTTGTAAAAGATAATGAACATCTTCACTTGCTAAATACCCCTTTCCCCATACAGCAGTGTGATATTTATTTATTTATTTTTATTTTATTTATTTATTTTACATTTGACCGGGGTAATCCTTCATTTCCGGTTGGATACATGTCCATTTTCAGTGGAGGCCCAGGGAGAAAGGCTCCAAGGTAGAGCATACAGAAAAAAATCACAAAATGATTACAAGTTACACACAGTTTACAGGCTCTAGTTGACCAAGCAGGTAGTATAACCATACGTTTTTAAAATAGTGTTGACAAATTGACTAGGCAGTGTAACATGATTTCAGACTATAGAGGAGGATCTAGTTGGGTTTTGAACAAGGACATAGCCAGTGAGTTTTAAAGTATAGCTTGAGGTTTTTATTTTGAACTAAGAGAGGGTTCAAGAGTAAGATCAGCAGGAAGAGAGTTCCAAGTTTTGACAGTGCTGCCCTATGTTAAACTAAACTAAACTAAAAGTTAAAATCTAAAAAGTATACTTTAATAATTGCTAAAACTTCCTGAAAGCATTTCATTGTAGTATCAAAAAAGAAAAAGTTAATGTAAGTCTTCAAAATTCCTTAGAAATCTTTTCTACCTACATTCAGAAACATTTTTAACATAGATCACTTTCATCTATTAGAACTTCTTGTTTGTGTGTCAAGTGGGAAAGCAACTAAAAATGAAAAGTTAAATAATATATATCAGTACATTTTGTTGGGCTAAAAACAATACATATTATTTAAGAAAATGTATTACAAAAACAAATCTTAAATAAAAACCTACCAAATACTTGAGAATATATCTATCTATCTGTCTATACACACACACACACACACACACACACACACACACACACATGCGTGCACGCATGGACACACATACACACACACACACACACACACACACACACACACACACACACACACACACACACACACGAGTCCAACTCTAAATTTCGAAATCTCGAACATCAGAATCCTGACATCTGGATGTTCGAAATTTTGAAATCTCGAAGTTAAACAATTGAGATCACCCAACAGTGCAGAACAGTAACTTTACTATTCTCTTCCCTGTAGTGCGATCTCAGAGTTGGTATATTTAAGTAGCAGGGGATATAAGGGGGTGTAACCCCCCCACTTGGGGAGGTGCAGGGGTGCATGCCCCCCTGCAACAATGTGATGTCTAACTTTTTTGTTTTAGTTTTGTTTGTTTTTTTGCATTTCGAGATTTCAAAATCTCGAACATCTGAACGTTGGAACTCTGATGTTCGAGATTTTGACTTTTTGAAATTACATAGTGGACCCATATACATATATAGGTTTACTATGGGAAGGTCAGGCTAGATTCCATTGAATGATGGAATCATAGACCCATGTCCATGAAAGTGACAATGTCGAACTCCGAAATTGTTGAAATACATCTCAATTTCAACCTCGGAATGGGCTTTAACATGGGTCAAGATGGGGGCGAGATTTGTATTTTGACAATGTCGGGTACGACATTGTTGCTGTTAGGCCTTCGGTACAGTGGATTCACCAGAATCCACTTCAGCCTTCCCATAGTAAACCTATATATGTGTGTGTGTGTGTGTGTGTGTGTGTGTGTGTGTGTGTGTGTGTGTGTGTGTGTGTACATAAGTCATTTCAAATGATAAATCAGTTAAAAAATTATACATTCAGAAATCTTAATACATATAAATATGTATGAAAAGTTTAGCTAAAAAATGTCGCTCATTCTCACAGCAGTGATATTCATTCAGGTTTGCAAACACTAGAAAAAATGTGTAAAGGGACCCTGTTTAAAATTTATGAATGTTACAATATTGGAGCCAATATAAACATGCAGTATATCTGCCACTAATACTCTTTATGTGTCTAGTTAAGCTCAAACACTGTGCATTGAAAAGTTGCAACCTAAAAAGACTAAACTGTCATGAAAATTATGCATGTGCATGTGCTATATGGAATCTAACTCTGCTGTCTGTTAAAAAAAAATTAACATTCGTCTACCATTTAAAATATTCAGAAGTTAAATCTATCTCTGCCAGCTAAATGAAGTAACATTCAACCCCTCACTAATATGAGTGTAGCTATTAAAGGTGTTCATGTTAATAAAATGTCATGACATCTGCGGAATATGCACATACTGCTCTAATGCAATTCCACGGTTATCAAAAGTCCTAGTTATAAAAAAAGTGAGAAAGTGTCTTATGAACATGCCCTGATTCTAGTAACAGTAAAAAATGAAGATAAAATTAAATAAACATTTAGCCAAAATTCATAACTAATAAGCCACTACCATAATAATAAATTTTAAAATTACATTTACAAAGTTAATAGTTAATAAAATTGTTGATAAATGCAAATAATAGATAAATGCAAATAACAAAAAAATGAATAAAGTTCGCACCTTCAGTCTTGTCAACAATGGGGCAACTTTCTTAGCTCCAGTACACTGCTCAGTGAGCAATAATGGTTTAGTCCAGGCTTTCTAAAAGAGTTTAGCCTTAGTTGCCACATAAGTTCTTGTTTTTCTAAAGTATTTGGGATGTCATTTTTAAATTCAGCAAGGTTTACATGATCAAGTATTTGAAATTTAAACCCAGAGTGTCTTCTGTGGAGTTGAATGTGTCTGGCTAGGGCATTGTTTCTACATTTAGACCGGATCTCGGACAGATGACCCAAAATCCTTCATTTCAGTTTATTAATAGTATTTCCCACATAAAATGCATTGCATTCATTGCAACTAACCCTGTAAACAACTTGTGTAGAGTTGCAGTCTCAGCCTGCGTTAGTATTAATACGTTTCTTTAAATATGGGCAGTATTCTAAGAAAGCTGCATACGTTCGCTCTCAAGTGCAGGTACTGTATGCTTTTGTAATATAATATACGAGTAAGTGTTATCACGGTCCAAATGCTCCTGTTACTGATAAAATAAATAAATGATCCAAAAAAGAAGTACAGGAGCAAACCAAGGCTGGCAACAAAAATCAGCATAAATCCAGCAGTCACTCAGGCTTATTCAAGCAACAGAATTACATGCTAGTTCAAACAATGACTGAATCCATGCCAAAAGCAAGTAAAATCCAAGCCGTTTTATTGGTAAGTGCTTTCACCCTGTGAGGGCTTTTTCAAATCATAAGAAACAAACACTGAATAAAATCAAGTCACATTTTATAAGGAAATAGGGATGACATCACTTCCTATTCCTGATTCAAACTTTTCAGTATGCAAAAACAATACATATGTATAGGAAATATGTATATAACAAATATATATATATAAATATATACATCTGTGTATAAAGACAAATATAAAACATTTTGTTAACATTCTAAGATATGTATAAGATATGTATGTTTATCTCACAGTTTTATGTTACAGTTAGTTTTATTATATATATTTGTTATATTACATAGTTCCTATACATATGTATGTTTTTGCATACAGAAAAGTTTTAATCAGAAATCAGATTTCCTGTTATTTTACTTTCTCAAAAAATGTGACTTGATTTTATTCATTGTTTGTTTCTTATGATTTGAAAAACGCATAATTCTAAAGCGCTACCACAAAAAATACTTTGATTTTGCTTGGTACTTACTCTTTTTCTTCACATGCTGTTGTTCGATATTGAACAGTCTGCTAATGAAAGCTGCTTTTGGATTGACTAATACATGCTGATGTTTGCCTATGCTTTGTCTTTGCTGGTTTCATGCTGTTTGGATCTTGAGGAATTTAACAATATACAGACTCTTTATGTGAAATATAAGGTGCACATACTGTGCTCCCAGAGGAGGTCTAGTAGATATGTGCAGATCTTGTCTGTTTAGGAGTTGAAACTCTTGTGATATTACATCCTGTTTTCTGGGGTGCTGTTAGCAGCATGTAGGGGGAGTGCTGCTGTTTGGTAGAGTGGGCTTCTATCAGTTTTCAGTCTGGGCAGCTGTGAACAAAGGTGATACCCAGAACAAGTGCCTCTGTTGCCAAAACTTATATAAAAATTGTAAACTCAAAAGAAAAAAAAAAAAAGAGAAGAAAGTAAAAGTTTGTTTCAAGCTCATGGCAAGTCAGTATCATGCCTGCTTACTAAGCAGAGGAAAGTACTGAATTTCAACATCTCTCAACATGTTCTGTTATCATCAGGTCATAGAAGCTTTTCAACTGAGTGACTGCTCTTAAACGAATTATTACTTACCTGGAAGGTTATAAAGAAACAGAAATGAAGTTCTGGAACTGAACTTTTTACTGCAAAGTAATTTGACTAACCATGTAGATCTATAGAAAGCAGAGAGACAATTTTCATACTCCTAATTTTTTATTGCCAACACATAGAAGGGCTGGCTAACCCAGAAACAATTTTCAACTGATTCCTGGGCTGAAGCAGAGAGAAACAATTTAGACATATTTGTAAAAAAGGAACTTTACAGAGAATAATGGAACAAGAAACAGTAACAAGATTATGTATTTACAATATATAGTAAAAGAAAGCACAATATACACAAAAGCAGAGATGAAAAAAGCTTCCTAAGTTTAATAGAAAGAAAACTTAGAAGTTAATATATCGGCCACTTATACAATGCATGCACAATATACAGTGGACTTATGCACAATATACAGTGAACTTATGCACAATTTACAGTGGACTTATGCACAATATACAGTGCACTTATACATAATATATGGTGCACTTACACACAATATACAGTGGAACAATACTTATTGCACAGTGAACTTATGCACAATTTACAATATTCAGTACGCCAACACAGTGCACTTATGCATTATATATACTTATGCACAACAAATGACACCAGCATTTATTTATAGTGATGCGTAACACATGTACATAACACTTGGTATGCATAATTTATGTTACAATTATGCACAATATACAGTGCACTTATGCATAATATATGGTGTTGATATTACTATAATGTACAGTTATATGTGGCACAATATACCGTGGACTTATGCATATACAACAATATACATATATAAATATACAGTGCACAATGTGCAATTAACATACAATATAATACACATACTATGTACAATTTCATATGGATTTATGCACAATATACAGTTAATATACAGTGGACCCTAGCAATATACAAATAATATATGCATTAAAATCTCTAGATTTTATAGTGATTTATTTTGGTGATATGCACAATATACAGTGGACTTATAGGTTTAGAGGAACAACACCAATTACTAGATCTAGTGACCTTTAGAGCCTCCCAGGGCCTATCCATGTGGTCTGTGAGTATCCTTTTTAGGGTCACAGAATGAGTCACAGATCTGGAGCTATGATCGGAGTGGGTCTGTGAACAGTCTTAGCTACAATTGTCTGGATTCCCAGGCAACATCACCCTCTCCCATCCTATTATACCTACACAATTATCTAGGCTAGCCCAGGGAGTCTTCAGTAGCCAGCTCTGTTTCTCGTGCACAACATTTTCATGAGTTCAGGGTTGGAGATTGCCCTGTAGGCCAGGCACAAGTCATCTCTCAGCAGCCTACAGATTAAAGTTACATGGCTTTCAACCTGTCCATGTAGGTCATGGTTTGGAGTCCCTGTATTTTCTTAGAGAGAAACCTCTGAGGTCTCTCCAGCTGCTGCAGGTGTCTGGTGAGGTACATGCAAAAGGGTGCATTAAACTCTATGCACAATATACACTGCACTTGTATACACCATACAGTACATTTATGCACAATATACAGTACAGTTATGCACAATGTACAGTATACTTATGCACAATATGCAGTATACTTACGCACAATATAGAGTGCACTTGCACACAATTTACATTGGACTTATGCACAATATACAGTGAACTTATAGATTCATAGCTTCATAGGAGGTTACTAGGCTAGTGGCCCTAGAGCCTTTACAAGCCTAGCCATGTTAATCCCAAGTATCCCTGTTTGTAATTTTTTGGTAGGTCACAGAATGAATTTATGACTAGGGTGGGTCTGTAAACAGTACCTGCTACCCCTGTCCATGAGGGACATGGGTGCCACCCCAGGGGCAAATTTGTGGTCTCCCATACAATTATCTAGGTTGTGTTTGAACAGGGTCAGTGAGGAGCTCTGTTTTACATGAATATTAAGTCTATTCCAGAGAAGAGGCAGTCTCTTGGAGACACATCTGTCTCCCCAGTATGTTCTGTTAATGTCACAAGCTAGGCTGACATCCCTAGAGCAAGTGACTCTTGAGCCATTTGACTTGTGGATGTGCAGCATTTTCATGCGGGCAGGGTTGGAGATTGCCCTATAGACCAGGCACAAGTCATTTCTCAGCAGCCTATAAGATACAGAGTAAAGTGACAGGGCTTTCAGCCTGTCCACCTAGGTCATGGTTTGGAGTCCCTGTATTTTCTTAGTGAGAAACCTCTGAGGTTTCTCCAGCCGCTGCACGTGTCAGGTGAGGTACATGCAAAATAATGTATTAGACTCTATGCACAATATACAGTATACTTATGCACAATATGCAGTCTACTTATGCACAATACATAGTGGACATATACAATATACAGAGCAGTTATGCACAGTGTATAGTGGACACAATACACAGAGCGCTTACAATATACAGTACACTTACAGTATACAGTGTACTTACACACACTATACAATGGACTTATGCACACTATACAGTAGTTTGCATTTTGTGGTGGAACTTGTTTTCAGAGTTAATGAGGGAGTGTGAAAATGTGGGGTTACAGAATGATAACATTGTGCAATTAGAAAAAATGTAGATAAGTTGGAGGCAGAGGAGAGTAAGAGAAGAGAAAATTGTGATCGAGGATGTGTAGACAGGTTTATTTTTAATAATTACAAAGTGGTGTCATTGATTTGATTGATGCACGCTAGGAGAGAAGAAGCTTTGCTAGATGTTGGTGGTAAGAATGTACTTTGTGAGATTATCTTTTGTCTGAATTACAGGAGCATTTGTAGGTTGAGTTCCAGTAGTCATACAGTTTGCTCCTAAAAGTCTTAATTTGTACATTGTCTTATTTATTATGGAAGGGATTTCCAGTTAGTAGAACAGACTTAGTCATTTTTGTCTCTGAGTGCCACATTGAATGGAGGCCTCACTAGTGTAAGAGGACTGCCATCTTGGTTTGGTAGTAACCATATAGAACATGGAGAAACAAGGGAAAGCAGTTATATTCCTGGTTGGAATCATTAGAACAGATTAACTCAACTGCTTAAGTGGAAAAGACTTTTATCTCCTTCCTAACATTGTCAACTAAGTGAAGGTGCACCTCTGTTTAGCTCATTCACTCCAATGGAGCTCAGGAAGTTTGAACTGTAATTTCCAATGGGCAGAGCCTAAGCCTTTTGACAGAATCAAATTATGTCCTCACATTTCAAACAAATGTTCATATCTCTGGAACCATATGGGTTATAAAAGAAGTGTAAATGGCAAACTCTTCAGCACAAACTTATTTTTATAGTGGTAGCATTCTTTAGGTTCTTGGTCTTAAATCAAGTTTTATAAGTCACAGTAAATGCGGTAACTATTACATTTGTAATATTTTGTAAACAACTTAGAATATCAGCAACCACTCAGGTTACACATGTACTGTCAGCAACATTTTATTCCTCTAGTTGAGAGCTTTAATATGGGACTAAGGAGTTCTGTCTGTGTTACTTAGTTGTTGAGATATTTAGAAAAATGTGAAAATTATATCTATATAAATTAATATCATAAACACAACAGTTAATATCTATTTAACTGCATTAGACAGAGGTCAAATATTAATGCGGTTAAGTTTGCCATTGTGTAAACTTTAAGATAAAATCTTTTAAAACCATGTACATAACTTGGTTTTGAAATTATTGATGCAAATATGAACACATGAATATTTGACAGCTAGTGGCGTCCGTAGGATTAACTGCAGATGTACCTGGAGGTGTCACTCAGATGTAATGAGTGAGAGATAAGCAGATCTTTGGCTAAGACAGATGTGGCAGATGCACTGACAGTGAATTTGCAATTATGTTTGGGTCACTTTTTACACAGTATTAGCAACTACAGTTCTCTAACTCCCTATTGGTGTTTTAAAACAGATATTAACTCTTGCAGGACATGGGAAATAGAACAAGTAATTCTGGTACCATATGTAGAGACAAGATTAAAGGGCACATTGGTAACACTGAAAGTAACACAGCAGAAGAAGTCAAAGTCAATCAACTTTCACCTACTGACTTTGTTTTCCGAACTGCATCACTTCTTCTGTTTTGCTTTATCATTTACAGTTCCCCATTTAGTTCTGCCTTGCATTATTCCTGCAGTTTTTCAATTTTCCTAATGTAAACTACTAGATATGTTTTACTAGATGCAGCAGTTTGCTGTTGAATATGTGCATTCCTTATTGGTTAAAAACACTGACTGTATTTACTGTGAAAGAGAAGGTAGTATGTGTCTATTTTCAAAACTCTGTTTTTATTGGAAATTCATCTTTATATCAACATTTGATATACCATTAGGACCTCAAGAAGTTATTTTAATGCGTAGATATAAAGGTGTGGTGCTCCACTAGGTCATGTGACATCCTACCTTCTCACACTTTATTTTTATTGTACAAGTGATTTGCATGTTATGTTCGCACCACCAATTGAGATTCTTTCTTTCTTTCTTTCTTTCTTTCTTTCTTTCTTTCTTTCTTTCTTTCTTTCTTTTTCTTTTTTTTTTTGATGATGACAGTGGTGATAGCTGGTTAGAAAATGTTAATATCTAATATAAGTGCCTGGTGATTGTATCAAACAAAAGTGTTGTTTAGAATTAGTGAGGATATGGCAGGGTAGTATAAATTCTTGTGGCAGTGATCAAACTGATGAAAACAGTGTCTAAGAAATGTATGCATATAACTAAAGTGATGGGATGTGCTCTAGCTTCTACTTCAAAAAAAGGGTGAACATTTAAGTTAAAATATTTCTGTTAAACTTATTTAAAGAAAGAAAGGGATCAGAGCTAGATGTATTTTTCAGCACTATAGACCACAAGAAGAAAAAACATCTGCAGCATTTATGCCCCAGATGATGATGCTAAAATTATCTTTCCTAGATTAAAGCATAAATGATCTAACACTATGCTTTTAGGAATTTCCTTTATAACTGGTGAAGATTTAAACCTTACCCTATATGCTGAAGGCAGACGTGTGAATGTGGGAGTACAGTGAGGCTCATCAGAAATGCATGTAGCAGAACAAGAAATGGATCTATTTTTGTCAGTCTTTGAATTATGGAGTGCAATGCATAGCCAGTGGGAAGGCTGTACTGTCAGTACATAATAAGACTGCTAACAGAACTGACTATTTATGGGGATCTAGGAATTTGCTTTCACATGTGACATCCATTGATATTCACAAGCCTTTCTCAAACCACAACACACTACTTAGAAGCTGTTTCTCACTGTTAGTTTAGGAAGTAATCGACTCTGGAGATTAGGTCTGTTAGATGGCAGATGTGATATGCTTACTTGTACAAGATTTTGTTTTATATATGCTTTCTCTGGTGGGGGGTATCACAACAGAGGGGTTAGGAAATCTATGGGCCACTTTCAAAAAAGAGTATTAGATAAATTTAAACAGGGTTTAGTAAGCAACAGTGGACAGAATGAGTAACAAAGCACTGGCTCAGAAACCTTTGTACACTAAAGGTTTGCCTTACTAGGCCAAATTAATCAATTTAGACATAACTTTGTACATTTAGAGGAACTGTAATATAAGTAATATAACCCTTTGAAAAGATCTCAAAGAATTTATTAGGCTAAAGTGAAGAAGTCAGTGATGTGCTTTCCATACAGATTAAAAGGAAAGTACAGAATTATTCACATAAAACCTGGTAGATTTTAATGGGGTTAAGCAAAGACATGTAAAACCCTGCGAATGTTTTATGAGCATATTTATCAATAGAAAGGATAAAACTAGGGAAGTCAGGCACGGCTATTTCAAAAGCAGAGCATCATAAAAGATGTATTCTAGTTACAGTGGCAGAAGTAATATTAGAAGAGAAAGACAAAAGTGGCAAAACTTCTGTAGAATTTACAGAATGTGAGACCTGTGCCCAGTATCAAGCAGAAATTAGTCTACTGTTGTTTAGTTTCCTTAACAGGATGAAATAAACCACAAAACAGCGTACTATGTAAACTTGAAAATAAAAAAACGCTGCACCAAAAGTCCCAGCCAAATGTTTATTCACCACAGTTTCAGCACTTTGGTTCCAAAACACAGGAACTTCATCTGATAAAGGTGAAGATGAAGTTCCTGTGTTTTAGAACAAAAGTGCTAAAACTGTGGTGAATAAACATTTGACTGGGACTTTTGGTGCAGCGTTTTTTTTATTTTCAAGTTTCATTAACAGCTGAGACCCAACATATAATGTTTCAGTTTATTGTCTGCTTCACCTCTAACCTAATTATACAACTGGGTTTGGTCTGAATGACAACTCCTTGTAAATGAGAACACATGTTGGTTGTTGGGCTGGAGATTGCTCCCTCTAGAAATGCCATCATGCTTCAAAGATGTATCCACAGTGTACCCCACTGGAACATAGAAGATTAACTTGCAAAACTTAAGAATAGTTCAGAATGAAGTACTTTATTGCTGTGCCATACACAAAATATGTTATATTTCACCTAATGCAGGACAGGGTGTAAATATGAGGCAGAATCAGTGATGCAAAATCTGAGACAAATAAGCACATAACTCACTTAGGAAGTTAATGTAACAGGTTTTGCAACAACATCACTTTCTGCACATTTAAAAACAAACAAAAAATGTAATATGTGGGATTGTTGACTGACTGTAAGCATTAATGATTTATCAGAAAATGAAGATGTGTTAGTGCAGAGGATGAAGCCTGTAAGCTCTTCGTGTGCTGCTTCCTGTCATCAAGGGTTAAGGGTTTGATTATTTTTATTTCCCTTTGCCTACTGTGTGACCTTGAACAAGTCATTTAACCAGACACCTGGGGTTTAAAAGATTAAAAAAACACAAAAGATACGGCACACACATGAAGCAAAAAACTCTTGGGCAGTTTCTGAATAAGAGCAGGGTCAAATGGGGCCCTAAGTAGAATAATAGACCAGACCTCCCCAGACATACCAATATCCCATTAATTGACTGTCTTCCTCAGTCACCTTATAATACTGTTCAAATGGGCTTGTGAACATATTATATTCTTTACTTTTACAATAATTATAGGCTTTGTATTTAATCTAAAACTTTTATTAAAATGTTTACAACAAAACTCCGATGGCCATTTGATAAAAAAAAATCATATTGAAAATCGAAAGCATGAGCAGCAGTGAACCTCTTCATGTTACACTAATTGATGCATTTGGCAAACCATTAAACTGCAGCAGACATACAGGGATTCTTAATCAAATAGCATATAGGGTGCACTGTTTAGTGGGTATGTGAAGAGTGGAGGCATTCAAAAGTCAAATGTTTAATGCATTTGTCGGTAGCTTGGGACAACCTACTGAGCCTTGCCCTTTTCAGGGGCAGCCCTGGAACGCTCTCTGATGAAGTGATGCACTTAGACTCACACACTAGACAAATGAAAGATGAGGGAATCAAACCTAGCACTACAGGAAGCAGCTCATCAGAGCTCATAGACTTGCACATTGCATTAACTACAAAAAAAAAAAAAAAACTGCTGTAGTCCAACACAATGCACTGTACACCTGTATGCATGCAAAAGCAAGTTATATTAAAAATCTAGTCATAACTAATATTTTATCATTAAACTCATAGACTTCATGCTGTCCAGTTTAATAACACCCAAATAATAAACACACTGTTAACAGTCAACAAAGCAAAGAAACCAAGGAGCATACCGAACAAAATATGTCTCATATGATGAAGCTCCTGCTTACTACAATCAGTTTCTTTGTTTGTACCATAACTACTTTGATATGCAGGAAACACACACACACACACACACACACACACACACACACACACACACACACACACACACACACACACACGCACACACACACACACACACAGCTGTAGCTATCAGTTACAGCCCCTTCTATGACAGTGTATATTCAGATGTTTACTTGAATAAAGTGAACAAATAAATAGGCAAATAATGACCACAAAGTGAATTTCAGCTCGCTGCTGTGAAAACCATATACTACTCCATGCCTTCCTAACCTCTTAGCTCCAGAATCAGATATAAATGGCCCAAAACCAAGAATAGATTTCCAATATTTCTCTTATATACTTAGAAATTTGAATTAACAAGCATTTTTAAATGACAGCGTCTGAAACTCAGATTCCTGTCATTATTTAATGACTACAACCCACAACTATTTGCCAGAAACACAAATTTTACAAATAAACTAAAATAAATTTTAACTTCTTTGCTCAAGAATTGTAGACAAAGCAAAATAATGGGGTGAGGTTGTGGAAGACAAAGGTCCCAAAAGGGACAAACATTAAACACTATGTTTTTTATTTTATTTGTTAATCTGCTGTGGTAGCGTTGTCGCCTCACAGTAAGATGCTGTCCGGTTCGATTCTCAGCTAGAGCGTCTTCTGCGTGGAGACATGCATGAATGGGCATTCCTTCGTTGAAGGTTGTGCGTCAGGGCTGGTAACACAGCACGTAAAAATCAACTACCAATCATTAGCAGACCGGAGTTCCACCGTGGCGACCCCTAACCGGGAAAAGCCGAAAGACGCAAGTTAATCAGATAAACCATTGGAAAAAGTGTCCAGTTTTAGAGTTGACCAAGGAGTATTGTCTGAGTGATGATCACGCTTAAGTAGTTGGCAAATGGAGATGGAAGGAGTCAAACCCTGTACTTTTAATCACAGAAAGCATTTCTTTAACAGCTCACAGCCTTAACTGCCAGACAACTCTTAATTCATTTAAAAAGGTAAAAGAACAACAGTTGTTGCATGAACATTAATATTTTTGAACAATGAGAACTACAAAAGTCTAATGATTGACATTGACTGGCTATAATACTCACTGATTTGCCAGAAAAGAAGTTAATGGACGTCTGGAATTTGGTGTGCCGGAGTAAAGTTCCAAACACTTAATGAGCTGCTCCCTGTAGTTTAAGGTATTGGGTTTGATTATTTGTACCTCTATTTGCCTGCTGTGTGAGTCTGAGCAAGTCGCTTAACCAGACAGTGCTCTGTGTGCCTCTAGACTACTAACAAATGTAGTTTCTGGCATGAAACTTTTATGATAGGCATTTACTTACCATAATCAGGGTTCAGGCAGAGAATACCTTGGTCTTGGATGCCATGGTCTTCGATCTTCAGGTAGAGCAAGATATCTTGGATGTCTAAACACACACACACACACACACACACACACACACACACACACACACACACACACACACACACGCACACACGCACACACGCACACACGCACACACACATCACACACACAGACACACACACACACACACACACACACACACCGACACACACACACACACACACACACCTAAATCTGTTCTCTGCTTTTCTGCAGCTTACAGTTGTAACTTGTTAACTCTATACAGTCAGCTGAACAGGAAAAGTGAAGAAGAATAGAAGAATGCTGCAGTCAGCTGAGGGGAAAGACCACACTTGTGCTTCCTTGTGCAGAGGAGAAGCAGAAACAGAGCAGAACGCAGTCATTTATTTGCATGCTTTTAACAGCAGCAGATGGCATTTTTTTTTTAAGAGTCTTTTTTTACTCTGTAGTATTCCAGGGACTGAGGCACTTACAGGGCTGCACATTTTCACAGGGGCAGCAAAGGCCACTTTGTGTCCCAATGTAGGGCTGCTATGGCCCCTAGCGTGCTGTCATCCTGTCTTCAAAAAACCCCACATATGTTTTTTTTACCCTTCATTCTACTGTAAGATACATGGAGCATGATCACTGTTGGCTAACTGCATCTTAACCTGGGCATTCATGACACCTTCCACAGTAATTAGATGTTAGTAATAACATCTAGACTGTGGTCCTTTCTGGTAAAAACCTGCATCAGCTGGTGGAACCTCTCATGGTCCAGTGCATCAGCTATTGTTCTATCTTTACCCTCGAACTTGGAATATAGCAGTTTGCTTCTGGTAAATTCTGATCCCATATGAGAGTTGCATGCTTCTGCATGCCCCATTCCTTTATTGTCCATCTCATCCTCCACTCTTATTGTGTGTGGTGTCTGATTCACTCTATTATCCAACAAACTTTAGCCCGTTCTTCTACTGTAACTATCAGTGTGCTTTACCTAACATTGAACTCAGTTAACCTAACTGTTTCTCATTTCATGTTCTTCCTTCTCTCTGTCCTCACATTTGTTATCCTCTTTTACTCCACCTTCATGTCTCCTTTAAAGCAACAGATCTGTTGTCAAATGTTCATGTTTTCATCTGAGGAAAATTGCTTTCATTAAACACCTTCTCCCTCTACAAAATATTTGTGGGGTTATTTATGCCCTGATCTGTTTTCACCCTGATTTCATTTTGTCTTGATTACTGTAAATCTCTGCACTTTGGACCAGAGTTGCAGTTATGCCATTTGGTAGCTTGGCCAATCCCTAGAGTGGCACCACCTTTACACAAAGCTGAGGACCAAAAACAAAACAAAAATAACAAAGTCACTCACAATAGACCTTGGCAACTTAAATAACACATTCACTGCATTCACACCTGATTGGCACATTTCTGCTACTGATTGCCCATCATAGCAGGTTGTACCTAGTTTAACCACCCCCTTTGCCCTGCCTTGCTATGTTATAGCTTAGTGCTTTGTAACATTAAAGTAGTCTGATTGCAGCTGGTACAGCATTCTACAACTTTGTTAGTTGCTTATTTCTACTAACCAGCATATTTCTCCAGTTCTTGTGAGCTGGTTGTCACAAAACAAAATACTGCCAGCCCAGCTATCTGGAATTTTGTAAATAATTATTTCACTTGTGAATATATAATTTATACAGAAGTGTTACAGAAGGAGATACTACCAGCACAGCTATCTGAAATTATGTAAATAGTTATATGTCATTTGTGAATATCAGCATGATGCAATTGCTTGTGTTACCACTATATTAGAACTGTATGCTATGTTTGTATCAAGCTGCTGGTACAGAAGTATGTGTTTGACAGGGTTTGTACAGTACTTGAGCTTCAAAGATGTAGCCACCGTTTACCTCACTGGAACATAGAAGATTAACTTGCAAAACTTAAGAATATTTGAGATTGAAGTAATTTATTGCTGTGCCATAAACAAAAGATGTTATATTTCAGTTTCAGTCAACAGGAGACAGGATGTCTATATTAGGGGAATTTCTGGGTTGCCTTGAAAAAGAGAAAATTACCATGTTTGAGATGTAGAATTGTTTTATTGTTTTAGGACTTGCATGATCTGCAGGCATCTGAGGAAAAGCCTTTATTTATGTATTGTTCACAGGGAGATGCTAATTGTTGGTAGTTTCTGATAATGGGGGGGGTTTACCTTGGGAACTAAAGTCAGGTGACAAAAAGTGATGTCATCCAAGCTAACCCAGCAGTAATATTTGATATTAATTTAAGAACTCTCTGAGACAGAGAGAGAGAGAGAGAGAGAGAGATATGGCATTTTTGTATGTTGTCTTTGACCTGGAAACATCCCCTCACCACATCTGTCTTGCCTGGCTCTGTAAGTAAGTTACCTAGGGTACAGTAAATTTCTTTTAGATTCAGTAAGGAATATAGTAAAGATTAGCTTAGATGTTTCCTGTATTTTTTGAGACTGTCCTGCAATGTTGTTTTAAATATTTCCTGTGATTTTGAACTCTTAAGTGACTGTGAATACATATTTAGTATTGTCTTGTTCTTTTATTATTTATTATTAAATATGTTTTAACCTTTCAATTGTGGCTGGTCTATTTAGAGATATTTATGCTCTTAGCGTACTTGCACATCTATTTGGTAATACTGTGCAGGCCACTCCTATAGCCTGGCTCTTGGTCAAACTACCATTTGAATTAATAGTAACATTACAGAGCGAAATTGGACACCCTTTGCTAAGGACCTTAAAGTAGCTGATAAGTAGTGGCTGGTGGTGGTGGAAACCCCCTTATAGTCTGGGCAGAAGGGGGTATAGCTTATAAACCTGTGCCAGCCTTTCCCAGGTGTGTGTGTGTGTGTGTGCTGGAGGTCTTGATTTGTCCACTCAGCTGAGATTTCATCTCTATAGCTGTGCCAGTGGGGAGTCCTACTGGGGATCTGGAGAAAGAGGGAGAAACCAGCCCCAGACTGACTGTAGTCTTAAGGGAAATTGTGCTTTACTGTGTGTGTACTTGTCATCCTCCTAGTGTGTATGTCCCCCACTATTGCCAGTGGTGAGGGCTGAGGCTCACTGATTACTGGGCCAGTGCAGGGGAGTCACATATTAATTGGTGGGCAGTGGTGGGATATCCACATCACATATTACTTGATGGGCAGTCGTGGAATATTCACATAACATATTACTTGGCTTGTAGTGGTGGGATATTCACATATTGGGATTCAGTGGTGTGGATATTGAATTCCTGTAGCCTGTAAACAGGGGTCACTAAAGAAGGTGTTTGTACTTTCAATCAGCCACACATTGAACATTCAGAGTTTCATATCGCAATTGTTTTTTTTTTTTGTCAGCTTAGTTAGTCAGGGAGAGCAGACAAGCATGTCAGCAGAGGAGTATGGCAAGCTGACAAGGAGACAGTTGGCTGAGATGTGCCAGGCTAAAGGACTGGTCCATGATAACCTGACTAAAACAAAAATGATTGCAGCCTTGGGCACAGCTGCATCACAGACCAGCAATCAGGAGGACAACCAGGCTGGCCTTGGAGATGTACAACTCTCAAAAAATGGACAGTTCAACCTTTCCACAAAAGTCTTAAAAATCCATATGGAGTTAAAGAGGCTTGAACTGGAGGCCAGACATTTGGAAACAGAAGCAACAGAGTGACTGTGACATCTGGAAGCTGAGGAAAATGAGAAGCAGAGGCAACATGAAAAGTAAATGCTGACTCTTTGCCAGGGTCATGGAGGTAATAGAAAAGGGAATAACTGAACCCTAGAAACAACAAAGGTCAGTAAATTTATTCCACAATTTACAGAGGGGGATACTTTTGATAGTTTCATTCATATGTTTGAAAGGCTATGTAAAAGGTATAATGTTGACTAAGGGCTCTGGGTACGGTTCCTGACCCCCTTACTCCACGGTAAAGCTGTTACTGCTATTTCTAAATTGTCTTTTACTGATTGTTTAAATTATAATATGGTCAAAAATTGTTTGTTAGAATGTTTTATGTTAACACCTGAAGCTTATAGGAAAACTTTTCATGAGCAGCGATGCAAGGCAGGTGAAAGTGTGTGTGAATATATTGCTGAACTAAGGACTTATTTTCATAGGTGGGTGAGTGGATGTCAGGTCACCACTTTTGAAGGGCTGGCAGACCTTTTGGTGAGGGAACAAGCCCTTAGCACATTGTCTGAGGACATGAGAGTCTGGTTAGCTGATAGAGAATGTAACACAGTAGATATGTTTGAGAAAAAGGGAGACCAATACCTAGCAAGCAGGGCATCACTGCACAGGAAAGGGATACCTAGTGCTGCTCATGGGTCTAAGGGAACCCATGATGGGCAGCTTAGACTGCCTCAACAGAGTCCTCCAGTAGCAGGGGAAGCCACTAGTCCAGGTACACATCCTGGACTAAGGGTTAAATGTTTTAAATGCAGCCAGTAGGGTCATGTAGCATATAGATATCTATGGAGGCAAGGGGGGGAACAAAAGGTGGGGGTGCCAGTAAGTGGGAATGACAGGATGTCAGCAGTAAGTTGCCTCGAGACAACAAGGGTATCAAACTACCACATGAAGTTATATCCTATCTTAGTAAATGGGAAATAGGCTATTGCTAATAGAGACACAGCCTCTGTCTTAATCATTGTAAAGCCTGCAATGTTTAAAGAGGAGCACTGATTGCTTGGGCAGTCTTCTCCAGTCAGAGCTTTAGGAGGGACCCCATTCCAAATACCTTTGGTTAGGATTCACCTAGACTAGGAGGATGGAAAAGGAAGCCAGCAAATAGGTGTGTTTGAGGATATCCCTGCATATGTCCCGATAGGAAATGATTTTGATAATGCAGTACCTTGTGTGCATGTAGTGACATGCAGTCAGGCTTGGAGATAAGCATGTGAGTCTGGTAGCCTGGGGGAGATCCGGTCAAACCGCTGACTTGAAGCCAGTACTGTTGTGGTAGTTACTTCAGAGAGGGAGCTACTTTCTAGCAGTGAGACTGGAGGTGAGCCACAGCTGCGTGTGGGTACTGATGTTCCCTTGGACAGAGTGACTGCAAGTGCAGAGGTATTAGTAGTACCCAGGCTGACAGTGAGGCACCACTGTCAGATAATACCAGACTACCTGTGGAAGGGGAGCTGGGAAGGGTTACCAAGAGAAAGTTGAGACAGACTCAGCTTTCATACCCTACATTACAAGGCCTGAGGGAGGTAGCTAGAGAGGCACCTGATTCTCAAGGGAAGGGGGAATCTGTATACTGGCACAAAGGGTTACTGTATAGAGAGTGGACCCCTGAGGGAGGGCTAGAGTGTGAAACAATACAGCAGTTGGTAGTGCCCAGAGCCTACCGTCTGGCACTTCTAACCATAGCCCATGATATTCCCTTTGCAGGTTATATGGGCATAAAACAAACAAAGAGACGTAGTATGCAGAACTTTTATTGGCCTGGGATTTCCAGAGATGTAACAGGGTACTCCAGGACCTGTGAGCAGGACCAAAAAGTAGGAAAGGCAGAAGACAAGGTCAAAGCTTCTTTGATGCATTTAACTTTAATTGAGTTGCCATTTCAGAGGGTAGCTATGGATATTGTGGGGTTTCTGAATACCACAAGTTCCACAGGGAAAATGTATAATCTAGTGGTAGTAGATTATGCTACCAGATACCCTGAAGTGATGGCCCTATCCTCCACTGAGGCAGAAAAGGTGGCAAATGCTTTGTTAGAGATTTTTAGCAGGTTAGGTTTCCCAAAAGAAATACTGACTGACAGAGGTGCCAATTTCTCGTCAGACCTGCTAGTTTGTCTGTGGAAGCACTGTGGGGTGAAACACCTAAAGACCACCCTTACCATCCCCGCACTAATGGTCTTGTGGAGAAGGTAACTCTACACTCAAGACCATGCTATGGGCATTTGTAGACCAGTTCAAAAGGGAGTGGGACAAATATTTGCCCCATCTGTTGTTTGCTTACAGAGAGGTTCCCCAGGAAGCCACAGATTTTTCACTCTTCCAGTTGCTGTATGAGCATAGGGTGAGGGGACCTCTAGATTTGTTTCGTGATGAGTGGGAGGGTGTGTGAGAATCCCACAAGGAGTCTGCTTTGGCATATGTCCTAAACCTCAGGACAAGGCTCACAGAGCTTATGTGATTGGCTCAGGAGAAACTGGCAGAAGCCCAATGGCAGAAAAATGTCTGGTATGACAGGAATGCTCACGCTAGAAAGTATGCTGTGGGGCAGCAGGTAATGGTTCTCATTCCTGTCAGACACTATAACCTGCAGGCAGCTTGGTAAGGACCCTTCAAGGTGGTAAGGAAGGTCAGTGATGTTAACTACTTGGTAGAACTGCTAGACAGGGGCATAAATTGTACCATGTTAACATGATGAAACCTTACCATTACCATGATAGGGAGGCCCTTGTGCTGAGTATTGGCAGTGGATGACAGGAGGAGTCTGAGGGAGATCTGGTGACTGATTTCCTCAGTGATGCTCGGACTGACACCTCAGTGGAAGGGGTAGCAATGCCCCAGCAGCTATCCCCTACCCAGGTTTGAGAAGTCTGAGCAGTGTTACAGTAGTTTCGGGGCATGTTCACTGAGAAACCAGGGTGCACCCACCAAGTGCAGCAGCATGTGGATACGGGAACCCAAAGGCCTATTAAGTAAGCCCCTTATAGGATGCCTGAGAGAGTCAAACATACTGTGAGGGAGGAGATACAGGAAATGTTGGAACTAGGGGTAATCCAGAAGTCCAGCAGTCTCTGGACCAACCCAGTGGTGCTGGTACCAAAGAAGGATGGCAGCACCAGGTTCTGTGTGGACTACACAAAATTAAATAGTCACACAGAGTCAGATGCTTACCCCATGCCTAGGACAGATGAAGCCCTAATACAGCTAGGTGGGGCTAAGTATCTTACCACTATTGATCTTATTGAGGGTTACTGGCAGATGCCTTTGACTCCCAGCGCTAGAAAGAGGTCAGAATTTGTAACTCCTTTTGGGTAGTATGAGCTCACAAAGATGCCCTTTGGTATTAAAAATGCCCCAGCAACTTTCCAGAGGTGGTAGATCATATCCTAGTAGGAGCAGGAGATTTTGCCCTTGCTTACCTGGATGATATTTCCATCTACAGCCATTCCTGGCAAGAGCACCTTCAGCATTCAGGGAGGTGTTTGGAAGACTACAGAGGGCAGGGTTGACCATTAAGCCCAGCAAATGTAAGGTGGGTATGGCAGAGGTCTCCTACCTGGGACATAGAGTGGTGAGTTGTAAGATCAGGCCAGAACCTGTCAAAGTAGATGCCATTAGGGCATGGCCTGCCCCTGTTACCAAAAAGCAGGTGAGGGCATTCTTAGAGACAGTGGGGTACTACAGAATGCTTATCCCCAGTTATAGTACCATAGCTGCTCCCCTCACTGACCTGACAAGGAAAAACAAGCAAGATAAGGTAATGTCGACCTCAGCCTGTCAGCAGGCATTCCAGAAGCTTAAAAGAGCTTTGGAAGGACCCCCTGTGTTAGTCATTCCAGATTACAGCAAAGAATTTTTTGTGCAGGTGGATCCTTCAAACCATGGAGTGGGGGCTGTACTCAGCCAGGTTTCCTAAGAGGAAGAAGAGCACTGAGTGGTATATCTCAGTTGTAGGCTCCAATGCAGGGAGAAATGCTATGCAGCTGTAGAATAGGAATGCCTAGCCATAGTGTGGGCACTGCAGAACCTTCAGCCTTATCTGTATGGAAGGAAATTCACTATAGTTACAGACCTCAATCCTTTAGCATGGCTACATTGAGTCAGCCAGCAAAATGCCAAGTTACTAAGGTGGAGCCTAGGGTTGCAGGCATATGATATGACAGTGCAGCACTGCAGTGAGGTTAGCAATGCCAACGTAGATGGGCTCTCAAGACAGTGTATGGGGTAGTGTATTCCCAGATAGTCTCACCCTCTCAAGCAGTGTTACTCAAGGGTCACTTGAAAAACTAGCTTGAGTTTTCAGGGGAAAGAAATGTCACAAAAGGAAATACTGCCAGCCAAGCTATCTGGAATTTTGTAAATAATTATATGTCATTTGTGAATATTAATATGATTTATATAGAAGTGTCACTGCAGGAGATTTTTTACACAGCTATCTGGAATTATATAAATAGCTATATGTCATCTGTGAATATCAGCAGGATGCAATTGCTTCTGTTACCACTATATTAGAACTGTATGTTATGTTTGTATCAAGCTGCTGGTACAGAGGTATGTGTTTTACAGGGTTTGTACAGTACTGAGCTTGAAAGATATATCCACAGTGTACCCTACTGGAACATAGAAGATTAACTTGCAAAACTTAAGAATAGTTGAGATTGAAGTACTTTATTGCTGGGCCATAAATAAAAGATGTTATCTTTTACTTTCAGTCAACAGGAGACAGGATGTCTATACTAGGGGACTCTATGTGTTGCCTTGAAAAAGAGATAATTACTAGGCTTGATATGCAGAAGTGTTTAATTGTTTTAGGACTTCCAGGATCTGCTAACATCTGAGGAAAAGCCTTTATTTATATATTTTTCACAGGGAGATGCTAAATGTTAGTAGTTTCTGACAACGGGTGGTTTAGCTTGGGAACTAAAGTCAGGTGACAAAAAGTGATGTCATCCAAGCTAACCCAGTAGTAACATGTGATATTAATTTAAGAACTCTCTGAGACAGAGCATTTTTGTATTTTGTCTCTGACCTGGAAACATCCACTCACCACATCTGTCTTGCCTGGCTCTGTAAGTAAGTTAACTAGGGTACAGTAAATTTCTTTTAGATTCAGTAAGGAATATAGTAAAGATTAGTTTAGATGTTTTCTGTATTTATTTGAGACTGCCCTGCAATGTTGTTTTAAATATTTCCTGTGATTTTGAACTCTGAAGTCACTGTGAATACATATTTAGTATTGTCTTGTTCTTTTATTATTCATTATTCAATATATTTAAACCTTTCAATTGTGGCTGGTCTGTTTAGAGATATTTAAGCTCTGAGAGTACTTGCATATCTATTTGGTGATACTGCACAATCCACTCCTATAGCCTAGCTCTTGGTCAAACTGTCATTTGGTTTAATAGTAACAATACACATTAAGACTGGACACCCTTTACTAAGAGCCTTAAAGTAGGTGATAAATAATGGCTGGTAGTGGTGGAAACTACCTTATAGTCTGGGCAGAAGGGGGCATAGCTAGCAAACAGGTTCCAGCCTTTCCCAGGTATGCGTGTGTGTGTGTGTGTGTGTGTGTGTGTGTGTGTGTGTGTGTGTGTGTGTGTGTGTGTGTGTGTGTGTGTGTGTGTGTGTGTGTTTGTGTGTGTGTATATAAATCAAATTTCAAAGTGCATATGTGTGTCAGCTACTTGGGCAGGGACACAAAGGACTGGTTGGACAGAGAGGGTACTGGAGGTCTTGGTTTGTCGACTCAGCTGACATTTCAACCCTATAGCTGTGCAGTGGGGAGTCTTATTGGGGATCTGGACAAAGAGGGAGAAACCAGCCCCAGACTGGCTGTGGTCTCTGTGTATTCTTAAGGGAAATCAAACTTTACTATGTGTGTACTTGTCATCCTCCCAGTGTGTACATCCCCCACTGTTGCCAATGATGAGGATTGAGGTTCCTTGATTACTAGGTCAGTGCAGGGGCATCACACTGGTATTGGTTACCATTTCAGTCTCATATCATGTTTAAGGCCTTGTTATTAGTGTAGCTATCTCCACATGAACCTGGGCCTAAAATACCTGGAGGAAAAATACACAGGCTAGGCCTCCATACCTGGAGGAACCCTACATTCTCTAGGCCACCATATATGGTGGAACACTTCATGGGCTCGGCTGCTATATCTGAAGGACACCTACATGGGCTGGGTCCCTGTATCTGGAGACACCCTACAGTCGCTGAGATCACATATCCAAAGGATCTGTACATGTGTTAGGCTTCCATATCTGAAGGTGTTTAAAATCTTTCTAGGATTTTATTGTTTCTCCTTGTTGAGGCTGCTAGAAGTTTCAAGTGGGAATTTGAAGACATTAGGTTCTCAAACCTTTTTCGGTCATACACCTCATCTCTAGAACTGCTTCCCAGTGTGTAAGTAACAGAGTTCATTTACCAGATCAGCTTTAAAAGGTCCTTAAAAACATCTTTTAATGTTAAACACAAGTTATCCTGATTAATTGTTATCTTATTTGATCCACGTATTGCTGTGTTTACATTATCTGTTCTACTGTGCTTTATTTGTTTGATTAATTTATTGTTACTGTGCTTTGTTACAAGATCCTCTTCCGCAGCTTGAATTGAATTCAAAGATTTTGAAGTCTGACATTAATGATCACTCAGACATAAAAAGCTCATATTTTTAACTACTTTGGCATGGCTGACTCCATATACTTTCACTCCTTTTTCTCATTATAGTAGCTGAGCTGAAAACAAGACCAGCTACGCTCTCTGCTCTCTCTTTTCCTACTCCAGCCCATTTCTATGTCTATCTTCCATTTCTCTCTAAGATATCAGCTTGTAAATATAGAATCAAAAGAAAGACAACTGTTACTGAATATAAATACAAAAGTTCTGTGATAACATTCTTCCATTCCCATGCATTGTTTACTATGTGGAGAAATCCAGCCTAAGCCTGGTGCAACAAATTATAACCCACACTTTAGTAACTCCCTAACTCAAAACTCACCTTATTTTCAACACCTGAAAATATACCACATAAATATTATACATCTCTGTAACCAAAGAACAGACCTACAAAGCTGGACTCAAATGCAGACCTTCTTGCCATCACTGAAACATGGATGAAACCTAATACAACTGATGAAGGGATACTCCCATCCAGCTATAATATGTCATAGAGCTGGCAGTCATACTCAGAAATGAGGAGGCTTTTGTCTGCATTTCTCAAACCACCTTAGCATACACTGCTGTTACATGAGCATTCCTCCTTTTGATTATGCAGAATTACTATTTGTTAACCTAACCTTAAACTCATTCATGAATCAATATTGTCACAGTTTATTTACCACCTATACTCACCAGCAAAAACTGCTCAACATTGAAGATATTCTCTCCTAGATCTCACAAAATACAAAACATCATACCATGTTATTAGGCTCTGTAAACATAGACTGGACCATCCTTAAGGACTGTCCTATCAGGGCACCAAACATTAGCTTATTTGGATTCTCACAGGTGATTACAGATCCTACAGTCAATAAAATCTCTGGCAAGCAAAACACTAGTGATTAAATCCTAACTAATAACATATACAATATAGGCTCATAGGTTAATACTACTCTGTGAATCTGCTAGACAGTCTATCACCTAGCCACATCATCCAATATTGAATTTATTAAGGCTACAAATTAATAGCTGAGCTTCAGCAGGATGAGTTACTTTGGACTTAGTTACATTCCCTTCTCATAAGAGTTTGAGAGGTTAGACAGGGTTGTACTTACAATTGCCTATTTAGTCACATGATCCGCATTTTAAAGGGTCAGTGAACTACTATTCTTTGTATCCAGGGGGGGGGGTCTATTCCATAAAGAAGATATTTACTGTAATAGATGTCTATCATCCCAGCAGCTCCGATTTATCTTGGGTAGATGTTCAGATTTCTTGAGCAGGTCTTTAGGATGCTGTTTTGTGGATGGCAAGGAAGTTGCATAGGACTGGAACCTCATGATACTGTGAACTAGAAAGAGGCCACATCTCAAAAGTTGATTGGACACAGAAATAAGTGACAGCTCCTTCTTGTGGTTAGGGTTGCTTTAGCTGGACTTGTCCTTAATTGTCTTAGTAAGGAAATGGTATGGTCTCTCAAGCTAGGATATGTGCTAAGATAAGTATATAGTGAGGGGCATCATACTCTACAAATGGCCTGATAAGGGAGGAGTAGAGGAGCTTGATGATATCCTTGGATGAAGAAGATACACCCTGATGATTAGCGTAGCTGAATAAGTTGATTTCCCAAAAGCAGTGGTAATGTGATGGTCAAAGGCTAGTTCATTGTCAATGAAAGTGCCCATATCCCTAATGACCAGGTAGTTCTTTTTGGGGGGGTGTTATCTATGTGATAGGTGGATGGATGCCCCCAAAGTTACCAAGGGACACAATGCTGTGTGCCTTGACATTTATCTTAGTCTCTGGTCAAGCTCCACTTGTTAGTGCACATTAAACCCTCCTGGCCATCAGCTGAGGTGTTTTATAATAGCTGACAGTTTTCAGTCATCAGCACTTTTCATCGCAGAAGTAAATACCAAAGAATAATTAACTCAGTACAGATCCCTGGGGTACATCACTGGTAAATACTGTTTTGGTGGAGAGTGTGCCTCCAATACTAATCGACTGGGTTCTGTTTGTGAGCCAGTTTTGTATCCAGTGGGTAACATATGGGTTTTCATTTAGTTTGATTAACTTATCAATTATGTTATGATGCAGAATGGAATCAAAGCTTTTGCTGTGTCTAGATATGCAGTGTGAATTGAACTGCCAGAGTCCAGTGCCTCTGTTATTTATTCAGAAAGGTCCACCACATTTAGGAGGCAAGATCTGCATTAAACAAATCCAAACTGATTTGGGTCTAGGGTGTAAAGACTGCCTATATCTTTGTTAATGAGCTACATAATGATGCTGTCCATTAAAATAAAAATTCTTGTAAAATATGACATAAGTTTCAATGCTGATGGTAAGAAAAACATGTTTAAAGAATCAACCTACCAAAAATGAGTGATTGCATTTATGACAAAAGCTGGAAACAGCCATTTAAATAAGCTGTCATATATAATAGGTGGAAATAATGACTTCTTATCATAGTGAAGACACTTTCGATATTATCTTGGAATGTGAATGTTCTCACAGGTATGGACAAAAGGGACAGAATATTTAATTGTATTAAACAATACAGAGTACAAATAGCAATGCTACTGGAAACACAGAACTGAGTATGTGAATTTGATAAAGAAAGGATTCTCTGATGGACATTCTGCAGAATATCAGGTTCAAGGGAAAAGAAGACTACTTATATTAATTACTAGAGGAGCTCCAAATGTGATAGAAGATTGATAGAAGAGGGGAAAAAAATAATAATGGCAGATTTTAAGGGGTTACTGGCAAGGGATGGGGATTATGCTGACATGTATCTATATTCAATCTAAAGTGCTATTATGGAGCTTAAAAAATGGGAGAAATAATCAGACTTCAACGCAGAATATTAATCATAAGTAGGGACTGGAATTTAGTTTGCAACAGTGAGGATGTATTGAGGGGGACTAGAAGGGAAAATGTAACAAAAGATGGTAGATTTCTGAAGAAATTTATGAAATATTTGATATGGAAGACATGAATTCAGAAATCGGATCTCAATAAAATTACATATTATTCCCCAAGGTGCAATAACTGGGCTAGACTAGACAGAAATTATATTTTACAGGAACTTGTGCATTTAATCGAAAACTTTGACACACATCAAATAACTATTTCAAATTCTGCACCAATAATTGCTAAGATAAAAATGCAGGGTGATGAAGTAAAAATGAGAGACCCGTGCTCCCCCATCTACCTGTTAAAAATAAAGGAATTTAAGGAATGGGTAGTGGAAACTGTTCAGGAGTTATTAGGGAGCATTGAAAGTACTCCAGAATGTATAGCTAATGAGTGGGATAAAATGAAAGTGGAGTTTAAAAATAGAGTAGAAATACAAGAAAAAGAGATATGTTTAAGAAATAAGAATTATTTAGAGAGGCTGACAAAGGTCAAAGTATTACAGAATAATGGGAATCTTGCAAAACAAGAAGAAACATAATTGTAGAGTTCTAAAGAGAAAATAAGGGAGTAACTCGATAATAAGCCCGAGCTTAGAAAGATAGCTGTTAAGAAACTGTTTTGATAATAACTCTAGAGCACAAAACGTTTGGCACAATGACTTATGCAACAGAAAGTAGAAAGTACTGTTGCCAAACTTAGGAAGCCTATAACAAGACAAAATAATCCAAGATCTTCTAGAGGTATTACAGATATTTCAGAAATTTTATGAACATTTGTATAAAGCAGATAAGTGGAGAAATCAAGAAGAAGCACAAATGGAAATATTTATGGAATACTTAAATATGCCAAGGTTAGAGGTAGATGAGGCTGAAAAACTAACTGTTAAGATAGGTAGAGATTAGATATGCCAAAAAGTCTCCAGGAATACATAGTGTTCTGGTGGAAGTTTGGAAGCTATGAGGGAAGAAAGTGATAAAGATCCAGAAGGTTTTGTTTAACAGTATTTTATAAAGAAGGAAAACGCCAACATTCTGGGAAAAACTGTGGTGGCTGCAATATCTAAACATGAAAAAGACCCATCAGATCCAGCTTCATATAGCCCACTTCAGTTTTAAAACATGATTATAAAGTGGGAAAGAAGTGGCACGCAGAGGCAAAACTTTCTGGACTGTAGGGTAAATGAAATACACTGTATCCTTCAAACGTTCAAGACTTTAATTCAAAAATACTTGAAAACATTAGCGCTTTCATCCTAAAATTAAAAACTTCATCAGATAAAATACATTAAAGAATTTCCTCTTTAGAAGTACTGCTTTGACCAATAGAATTCAAGAACCCTCATCATGTGTCTACATCATGTGACAACCAAACCTTCTTACAAGGGACCAACCCCTTAATAGTAAGCTTTCATTCATAAAAGACATAAAAACAGACATTTAAATTTGAGTAAAAGATCTGCTAAGTTTTAAAACTAAAATTAATTTAAGAAAAAAATACATAAGTAAAAACTGTAAGGTAATATTTTATGTTTTCTACTGTGTGTTGTTTATAAAATTAAAATAATGTTCAGGGTACAGGGGTACCCAGTAGATTTCATTGATAACTTGATGTATGAGGTCATCAACAAACAAGAGTGGAGCAAGGTTGTCCCAATTTTAAATAACAAGATGAATGTATCTGATAATGATAACAATGATATTCATGACACCCAACCCGTTACTCACCCCCTCTATTAAGCACCATTTAAATGTGCTTTTAGCACCAGTTTTTCAAAGGAAAGCCATGAAATTAAAGACATTCTGGTGAAAAATTGTCCAATTTTGAGTATTGTCCAGGTGGTGAGAGAGAATGTTCGGGTATGTCCACAAACTGTCTATAAGAGGGGGAAGAGTCTCAAGGCATTGCTGGAAACAGGGATAAATATACCTAAGGTGAAATCGAGCAACAAACATGTTGGTATGAGTAAGTGCTGTCACTGCTGCCAATGCCATCATATGTTGATAAACAAGAAGTGCAACATTGCTAATAATGTCATTGCAATTAAGGGACACTATGACTGCAATACACAACACATGGTGTACTGTACACTTTTCTCAGTATGTCCTGGTTTTTACACTGGCAAGACTGACAGAAGATTCAGAGACTATGAGCATTTATACAACATAAAATGTACTTATATAAGTATATATGTGTGTGCATATATATATATATATATATATATATATATATATATACTTGTTTTAATCTGAATAAGTGCCTTTTGCTTGATATAGCCTTAGGCATTGCTCAGATTTTTAGTGTGAATGAGATGTATACCTCCAGCTGAAACAGCTCTTGCCATTGCATGGTAGCCAGAGTGAGCAATGTGGTTTACATGCCTGACCTAAATGTATAAATTGTAATTGCTAGAGACGTTGCATGTAACCTAATGATTATGGTCTTTGCTGAATATTTCTGTTGCTGTGAGGCTTCTTGGACTTCTTTTCTAATTTGTCTTTACATTGCCTAGCTTCCACTCCTCCTTAGTCTATTCCCTATTCCACTCCTCTTTGAGTCCTCTGTAACCTCATTCCCCCTCCCCTCCTCTCCTCTGGTCCCCTCTACACTGCCTCATTTTTATTTTTACCTCTCTTCTTCTTATACAGTTTGAAGAACGTCTATCCAACCCAGCCTGCTTTTTCATCACTGCTGCACCCTACACTTTTTGCTCCAGCTGTATCCTCTGCAGTATTAGTTGCAAATCCATTGCTGGACTTCAAGCAAGAGCCTTCCAACTGTTCCCACAGTGTAGATGCCAGTCTATAGCTATATGCTGTTATTCCTAATGAAATTGTGTAATTAGTGGCTTGCACGCTTGAAGACCCCCAAAATCATCCCTATTCCCCACTCAGTCTCCCAGGTTTATTTTTTAACTTTTAGCAAAATAAGGTGCCATCACGTTTAGAGACCACGAGATGGCAGTAGAAGTATATGCAAAGCCAACACGTATTGCATAACCCCTTCTACAGACTAATATATAATATTACCCAATTACAAATAACTTCTAGTACACCTCACTGCCATTTTCTCGTATTTCTATGTACCACAGACCACACAGCTCAGGAACCTAAGCTCCTCACTCTCACTCACGTTTCCCTCCAAAGATTGCTTTGCAACCCTGATACACATAGCCTACCTGTTTTCCTGTGCTTGACTGATTGTTTTTTTTGGCTGTGCTGCCTCTTCCTGCTGGGCTAGCCTTGCTTTGTTCACCCTCGCTACACTCTGGATCACTCTGCTCTCCTACCCTACACCCATTGCCACCCAAACCCACTTCAATTACATTTATAGTTATCCTCATCCCCATCTATCTACCCCTCTTCCAATCAAAACACTCAACCTCCACACATCTCACACCAGTCGTCTCTATGATAGACACACCCTTCTTCACTATTTCTCTCTCCATCTCTCCGAAACCTGTCTATTCCCCGCTCCACACCCTTCCTCTAACTCCACCCCCACCCCTTACAACTACCCTCCATAATTAACTCTAGTGTACCAGTCTTAGTCTTGTCTCTCATCTCCATCTACCATACCTTACCTCCCATACCTCACTCACAACTCACAACTATTACCATAACCTCTTTCATCCCAACTTTCCTCAGTCATGTCTCTTACACTGAACATTTGTCTTCTTACTGTTACTATCTACCTCTCTTCTTCTAAAACTATCATTATTTCAAACACATTATACACCCTCCCCTTCCACATTAATCCACTCAGACAACCTCCCCAGCGATTCTACCATCTGCTTCTCTCTCTATAGTACAGACTTAATATTACTAAAGAAACTAATCATCCTCTCCCCAAACCACAACCATCTCTACAACCATAATTTCAAGTATTGTCAATACCTAAAAGAGAAAACTGTACCTACCTATATCCCTTCTCTTAGTGAACTAGTCCTTTGCGGTGACATACATCCCAACCCTGGCCCTTCTCCTCCCTCCCCCAACTCCCTCAACTCTACAAAATCCTTAAACTTCACCACACTTAATCTCCAAAGCATTAGAAACAAAATTCTCCAATGGTTTAAATGACTAAATCAGCATAAACCAGACTTTACTGCTATCACTGAAACCTGCCTAAAACCATCGATTAAAGATTCTGAATTTTTACCCCCGATCTACTCCTGTCTTAGAAATGATAGACTACATAAAAAAGGCGGTGGCATCACCTTACAATTCCCTAACTTGTTTACAGTAATCCCATACTCCAAGCCTATCCCTCAGTTCTCTACAACAGAGCTACTGGTAACCTTCCTAAAACTTAACAACAGCAAAACCCTCTGCATAATAGTCCTATACATTCCCCCAGGCAACAATACGCCCATTCTTGAAGAAATTCTTGCCTGGACAACAAGCAATATAACAAATGAAACCATCGTCCTAGGCGACGTATATATCAACTGGCTAGATATACCCACTAAAAACCCCTCTACTGATATTAACCTTCACAACTTTATGCAGATAATTTCTGATATCACTAGACCCAATACAAAGGTAGACAAAGACTCTGTTTTGGATTGGATCTTGGTTTCTGACCCAGAAAAAATTACCACCTCAGGTACTCTCCCAAACAGTATCAGTGATCACGTTCCAGCATTCATAATATGGAAGCCCATCTCCATATCAAATGCCCACCAATATAGATACAGCAGAGATCTATCCCATTTCTGCCTAAACACCTTCAATGACATTCTGCACAAAACCTCCTGTACTGGAGCCCACTTAAAATTCTCCCACTTAACAAAGCTGTAGAATTCTTTAATTCTACATTTCTCAGAATCCTAAATAGTCTTGCCCCACTTCAATTAAAAAGGATTAAGTGTAAACATGCAATTTGGCTTACAAAGTCCACAAAACAAGTAATGTCCACTAGGGACAAAGCTTGGAAAGCCTGGCAAAAAACAAAACACTGTCTAACCTCAATCTATACAAACAACTCCACAACCAGGCCAAATGCCTAGTTATCAAAAATAAAAAAAATAATACTTTCAGGCCATCCAAGACCAACATAAACTAAACCCGAAGAAATTTTGGGGTGCAATCAACTCCCTACTTCACCCTGGATCTAACAACAATCCATGTCCAAACCCAAAAAAAACTAGATCTGAAATAGCGTCCCCTCTTTAACAATTACTTCATTGACACCATAAAAAACTTACTACCACCTTCTCACCTACTAATGCCAACTCACCAGTTACTCCACCTTTTCACCCCCTACAAATCCTCTACCTTCTTTCACACTAACACCCATTCCCACCTCCACTATCAAAAAACTTATTCACAAACTTGAGCCATGTACTAATGCCCCTGATAACTTACCAGCAGAATACAACTCTCAGCCTCCTCCATTGCATATCCTATCAGCATCCTCCTAAACAGATCCATTCAGGAATCCTGCATACCTGATATCTGGAAAAAAGCATTTATTCTACTACTACACAAAGGTAGCAATAACTCTGACATCTCAAATTTCCGCCCTATTGCCATTCTCTTCCCAATCTCATAAATTCTAGAGAAATGTATCCATACCCAGCTCCCAAGTCCCCTAATGCAACACCAAATCCTTTCTCACACTCAACATGGCTTCAAGCCAGATCATAGTACTAACACAACTCTCATTTCCTTCCTAGACAAAGCCAACAGAGCGCAATATGCTGGATGCGTGGTCTCAGCATTATTTCTAGATCTTTCAAAGGAATTTGACACCATATCATACTCCCTTCTGCTTAATAATCTTGCTAATCTTGGTCTTTTTCTCCTACCCTACAATGGTTTAGTAACTACCTCAGGAACAGGCAGAAATCTACTAAGTGGCTATATGCTTCCTCTCCTTCCATAACCACAAATACAGGTGTTCCCCCAAGGATCAATACTGGGGCCCCTCTTATTCAGCATATTTGTCAATAACTTTCATTCCTCTCTCATCCATGCCATGGTCATCCAATATGCTGATGACTCAACAATCATCTGCTGTGCTAAAGCTGCCTCCACTGTACAGCATCTCACTCAATATGCATTTACTGTCACTGAAACCTGGATGCCCCAGAACCATCTCGCTCTCAACCCCAAATAAAAAAAAACTTTTAATATTTACCCCAACAAATTCCAACCCTGTTGACAAGTTACTATTCTCCATTCACTCCCCAAAATAAGACCAATATTGAAGTTGCCCCCAGCACCAAATTACTAGGAGTCATCACTGATGACAAATTAGCATTCAACCTTCACATTTACAGCAACTCAAAAAAATCCATCAAAAACTAGGTGCCTTGTACAGACACAGCTATTTTGTCAGTATATCTGCTAAAAAGGCTTTGGCCTCATCCTTCCTACTTCCAACACTTATGGCGCTCCTATCTTCAAAAAACTACAGTCCTCCCTGCGAACAAAACTAGACTCTTGCTATAACAAAGTCACCAAATTTGCTACATATAACAAAGTCACCAAATTTGCTACAAATGCCAAATATTCTACTCATCATTGTTCCTTTCTGCATCAACTTAATTGGCTAGAATTTCTGCACTATCTTACATTCTTGCAATTAACTACAGCCCACAATCTCATCTACCACCCAGAAACTTGCCCTTCCCTCTCATCCATTTTGTCCATGTACCATCCAAACTGGCTCCTTAGGTACGAAAACAAAATGTTACTATCCATAGAGAAACCTAAGCTCTCAGCTGGCCAAATGCTGATTTCCTACTATGTCTCTAAGGCATTGAATAATCTCCCCACTTCACTCAGAGCAATTAACAACATAACCTTCTTTAAAAATCCCTCAAACGGCATCTCTCCTCTAAATGGTTATGCTCCTGTTCCCAAACACACAACCACAACTCCTGACTTCTCCTCCCTGTGCTATACCTCTAACTATCCCTTCATGTCCTCCTTCCTGCCTACTTAATGTTTCCCTCTCATTTTCACCAGTTCTATTCCATCCTCCGCACTTATATCCCCTTCTAGATTCACTCTGTACTTAATCTCCCCACAGCTACACACCTTTAGATATATTACTTTCTTGTGTACTTCAATACACCCCATACACCAATGTAAATATCATTCACTAACATCTCTCTGAAATAAATGTCTGTCATTATTTCTGTATGTCAGTGACTGTTTGTTTGTGTCTTTTGGCTTTTCCCGGTTAGGGGTCGCCACAGCGGTACTCCTGTCCGCTAATGATTGGCAGTAGAGTTTTACGTGCTGGCTTGTCAGGCCTAACGCACAACCTTCAATGAAGGAACGCCTGTTCACACATGCCGCCCACACAGAAGATGCTCTAACTGAGGATCGAACGGGCAACGTCTAAATGTGAGCCGACAACGCTACCTCAGCTCCACCACCGCAGTCTATGTCAGTGACTGTATTTTTCTTTTTTTTTCTTGCACCGTTGCTTCTACTACACAGATTCTTACAATGTAATTGGCCTATATGATTTTGATATGTCAATGATTGTATTTTGTTCTTGCACCATTGCTTTTATTCACCAGTCGCATGCAATGTAACTGTACTGTACAATTTTGTTTTCTAGCTACGTGATTTTATTCTCTTTGTATTTATCTTTGTGGAGCTTTACTCCCCGGGCCTCCAATGAAAACAGGCTCATTTCAGGTCAAATGGACTTTCCCAGTTAACAAATGCAATAAATAAATAAAATTAATTAAAAAACAAAAGAACACAAATGAACCCCTTAAACATGTGCACCAGAATCCTGGACATCTGTTTAAATTTGTGATTTTGGAACAAGAGCTATTGAATGACGGAGGTGGGCATGGGCACTTGCCCATGAAAAGTGAGAGCTATATTGGCAACTGTTCCTGAAGACAGGTTTGTGACCAGATTTAAATGAGCAATTATCTATTGCTTGCTTGCTTAAGTTAAAAGCACTGCAAAGATAATGTGTTTTCATCTTAACATTTAATGTTGAATTTTATTAATAACACACAGTAGAAAACATACACTTTTATCTTACAGTTTTTACTTATGCATTTATTTCTTAAATTAATTTTAGTTTTAAAACTTAGCATATCTTTTAGTCTAATGTAAATGTCTGTCTTACGTCTTTCATGAATGAAAGGTTACTATCAATGGGTGGTCCCTTGTAAAGAGACTTGGTAGTCACATGATGTAGTCACATGATAGTTTCTTGAATTCTGTTGGTCAAAGCATTACTTTTAAAGAGGAATTTGTTTCATGTATTTTATATGATGAAGTTTTTAATTTTAAGATGAAAGCACTCATGTATTCAAGTAATTTTGAATTAAAGGCCTGAACTTTTCAAGGGTACAGTGCATTTCATTTACTCTACAGTCCAGATAATTTTGCTTCAGCATGCTGCTTCTTTACTAGTTTGTTTCTTTGCTTTTTGGAGTTTGTTTTGTTGATTATAAAGTGTCTATAATGGCTAAAAGAATGGCAAAGGTGTTATCAAAATTGATAGATATGGATCAATAATGATTCAGAGAAAAGCAGAATGTAAGGAAAATGCCAATGTGATCTGTGGGTCTTGATGCAGAGAAAGCATTTGACAGAGTAAGCTGTGGTTTTATGAGTAAGGCAATGGGAGTATTTGCATTTCCTGATATAATAATAATAATTAAGTAAAATAGGTACTTACTGCTCTGAGATCTACTTTCATCATGTAGGGGGGTGGGGCTAAAATAATGGTTAAGGTTTTAACATCTCAGATACAAGGTACAGGATTTGTTTCTGATCTTTGGCTATTGGCTAGGCTTGTAATAGTCTGCAAACTGATAGCCTAGTATTTACCTATAAGCATATTAACCTATGGATATGAAATTTGACAGCCTCAGTCTGCCACAAACAAGCTGAATAAAAAAGTACTTATACCATTTCTAGTGAGAGAGAGAGAGAGAGAGAGAGAACGAACACAGTCTGACATGATTTTATCTTATCCATTTGTGTATTCGTCACTCTAGCTATATGTAATATAAAGGTGATAACATACATAAACCATCAAATATACATTGGTAAAAATAACATTGTACAGTATAATAATAACAACATAAACTCACAGAAAGCAGGAAATGCACATTGCTAGAGAAAGACAGTAAGATAATGGGTGACAAACATGATAGTACGACTTGTAGTCTTTTTTGAATTAAAGGCCTGAACTTTTCAAGGGTACAGTGTATTTCATTTACTCTACAGTCCAGATAATTTTGCTTCAGCATGCTGCTTCTTTCCTAGTTTGTTTACAATGCCAGGGTTAACTGAATGCATAAACTAACATGTAGTATAGTTCATGATGAAGCTGTGAATGAAAGCAGTCAAATTTACTGCTGACATAAATATCGGAATAAAACTATGTATTATGGTCTTTCAATTTTCTGGCCATGGCTGCTTTTCTCCCATTTATTTTCCTGAGCAGATGCCTTGGCAGCTATCAGCTAGCATTTGTGAGATCTGGAAACATTCAAATAGCACACTCCTCTTCATGTTAACTCAGAAATACTATCATTCTGTTCTTTACTACACAGGCTAACATCAGATCGCCCCAATCCAATAACGAATCAAACATATATCTATATATATATATATATATATATATATATATATATATATATACATAATGCAGTTTAACAGCTGAAGGCACATCAGGAGCTACACTATGAAAGCTGTTTTATTATACACCATGAAGTTCACAAGGAGTTGCTATTAGCTATGGCAAAATGAGAGAGCCGAAAAGTGCATTAATGTCTTGTGGCTAAAACAATATCCCCGTAAAGCCCTGATGCTTCCATTAGTTTACTGCGTATTTTTGTAATAAAATACAAAATTTACACTGCTACATTTTTTTTCTTTCAAGCTACAAAATGCTTAGTTTCAATATAGCTGTGTTTAATGAAGCATTTTTGGATTGAATTGATTCTTATGGGAAATAATAAATTCTACAGTCCTCATAACTGATGTTTGAAACAATAACCCTTTGAATGTCCTATTAAATCCATTTTTGCTTCTCACAGGAAAAGGGACACAAAATCTTCCTGGGTACATGCTGATTGATGTCTGTAGAGTAATGGACTCAAAGTATTATCTGTGTCAGAAATATCGACTTGTCATTTGATTCCAAGCATTTGGGGGAAGGTTATTTTTTTTTTTTTTTTTTTTACTAGTAAGATCTCATAGCTTTCTACAAAATTAATGTTACATTTAATACACAGCAGACCATCTTCCATACATTCTTGCAAAGGACTGATATGGATATTTCAACAGTTTCTGGTATATTTTAACCAATAAGATGCAGTTCTGCTGAAAATATATTTTACAAAACTTTATATAGGTTGTAATTTTATAGCTTAACCTCTGATCACTGTTATTGTCAGAACCACTGCAGATAGTATTTAAACTACTAAAGGGAATTAGGAGTTTAACAGTAACCATATTTTCTTTTGCTTAGATTTTGAATTTCTATTTATTAATTGTAATTGTTCCTTTGACTCATAATATTTTAAAAGTTAGTGAAAAGATAGGGTGATATTATTCTGAAAATAGTCTTAAAAAGAGAGAGCATTACCAAAAAATTTTAGAAATGCCTCTAGGTAAATAGTACAGTTATTTATAAATGAAAACACTAAGAAATAAAAAAAGTTGCTTGTTTGTAATCATAATTGTAAAGGAACTTAGTTCCATATAACATTTCTTTACCACTGAATATTAGCGACCTGTAATCACCATGACTTGAGGCTGTTTGTGCTTTTGATTTGATATGTAAGTTGTGGGCCCTCCCTGCACATATAAATATGAACAATTTAGCTCAAAGGCAGAAATCATGACTTTTTCAGAGGCTTTTCATACTTTAGTATAATAGAAATGTTTTCATGATTGGGTAATCCATGGAAATTATACAATTTCCTTATGGATTCTAATAATGCTACAATGTTTTCCCATGTATCTTTGCAATTGCACATCATCACCACCCAACCAGCACTCTTGTTTTATAACAGCAAACTCAGCAAAATAATTATAATATCTATAGCTCCCTAAACATGAAGCTGTTATTTACCTTATAAACTACCCAACTAGTTAAAAGCTCATTCTATTTCACATTTATCTGCCAAATACTAGTTTCAGACATGTCATACCTTTTTCAGCAAAGAAATGCAAATAATAATTCTACTGTGAGCAAATAATCATCTTTCATAAAGATAAGTGATGAGGGCTATTGTTTGTACAGTGTTTAAATATGGGAATGAATTAAATGCATGTACATCTTGACTGTCCTTGTATTGCTTCAGTTCCATATTTGATGTGCATGTGTGTACATTTACTTGTGTGTGCATGTGTGCGTGTGTGTGTGTGTGTGTGTGTGTGTGTGTGTGTGTGCACATGTTACTTATGCATGATTAGTGTGCTGCAGCACATTAATAGCTAACAGTTAAGGTAACTCTGTTACCTTACAGAAAAGCCTCACTGAGACCAATGACTGGTGTCGAAACCATGGCCTTAAGCTTAACTCCAAAAAATGCGTCATCATCCCCTTTGTTAAAAACTCAGTTCCCACTAGCTACCAGATTGATGGGAACCCACTGAATACTGAAGGCGGTATAAGAGATCTGGGGATGCAGGTTGACAGCAACCTCTCCTCTGACCACCACATTGCCACTGTGGTCAGAAAGTCATTCTGTGTGGCACATCTCATTACTAAGGGTTTTGCATCCAGGAAGAAAGAAGTCATTGTCTCTCACTACTCTTCCCTCATTAGACCCATCATCAAGTATAATGTCCCATTTGGCGTTTACCTCACTAGACAACTGCAACAGCTGGAGAGGCGACAGAAGTACCTTATGAAGAGGATCCTAGGCATTAAACACATGTCCTATATGGACAGACTCAAATGACTCACACTGTCTCTGTCGCATATTGCCTACTTAAAGGTGATCTCTGCTTGACTTACAAAGCCATGTCTGACCCAGCTCTGTTAAAAATGCTACATCTAAAGAAATCCCAATCCCTCCAAACCACACGCTCCAGAGACCTCAACCTCATTGCCACAATCAACAGAACATGCTGGAGGAAAAGGTTCTTCACCCAGAGACTGCCCATGCTCTGGAATAGACTTCCCGTACATGTCAAGCAGAGGAACTAGCTGTCCCTCTACAAGAGAAATCTTGATTGAGTGGATGTGTAATACAAAATTTTCCCCAGGGATAACTCCAGTGGCTCTACTTGATAGAGGCACTGGGAACTAACGTCAGGTGGCATGATGCCAGGACACGTCTATGGGCTAGACTTGTAAAGGCTCCAGGGCCATTAGCCTAGTACACACCTATGAACCTATAAGGACATACTGACAAAGCTGTACACCTTACATAAGTTGACATTATTCACTTGACAGATGCTATGACTTGAGCAGAGTTGGCATTTTTCATTTTTTTTTTAAGAAAAAAACATGGAATGTATTTAGATTTTTAACTGGTAATTGTATAAATTATAACCTTGGACAGATAATCCTACTGATGCTGCAGTCACTTTTCACATGAGAAAACCAAATGCATGCAAGTTAAGGTAAGTGTTTTGAATTAAATGACATACTGATGACGTGAACCCTCACATTTTCACTGTCACTTTCTCCTGCCTTGACCATGATTCCAAGCTCCTTAAAGATAATCTTTTATGTATAAAAGTATATTGCAGAATTTACTGCATCTTGTGGTAAAGATCAGGAGAAATGAAACAGAAGTTGTAAGTAGCATCAGAGATTTGCAGAAAATACAAGAGAGCAGTTTAAAACAAAAAGTACATTTGAATCGGTCCTGGTGTAATATGAACTGAGGCATAGACAAAAATGACGTGCTGTGCGTTACTATTCTGTCCTGGATTAGGCACCTTTTCACCAGTGCCAGGATGGAGTATGGTGCAAATGGGATGGAGTTACTAGGAATGAATAAAGCCAAAGGAGAAAAACTGTTAGAAGCACAAGATCATGTGCTGTAAATGATATTGTGGGTTTGATCTCTGGACACAGCAAGCTCAGCAAACCTTTCCTTTCATTTTTATTTATTTCTTTTTTTTATTATAGAAATTTAGCACAACCTTTAACAGAATTTTGACTAAGTTAAGTTATGCAATAGTCATGGCAGGTTTCATACAAACCAACATTCCTAAGTGAATTTGTTTGACTTGTGAACTACGTAGATATAAAGTGCATGATCAACATTAAACACATAATTTTCATGTCAAGTGTAAATTGCTAGGACTGAGCTTTAAATTGTATGCCTGGGTGCAGACATGCATCGATAGCTTAGAGCTGCGGTTGTTTGTAGGTAGGGCTCCCAGAGAGTAAAAGGTGAAAAGTGATATTCCCCATGAGTAAGTTCTGCTTGTAGCCCTAATTAGTGTGATCATCTCCTTGTACAGGGTATGGGAAAGTGGGCTAATCTGTTTTCTGTTAACACCAAAGGAGGGGAAATTTCAAATGGGAAAGGAAAGGGATCAAAGGACATAAGTGTCCGATTTGCCATCCAAGTGAGTGGTGTCGCTCTACAGAGGTCATAGTTCAAGGCAGTGCTATACATTCGTATAGCATTTATAAAACCTATGACAAAACAAGGATGTGGTTATTATTTAACTCCAGCTATCAACAGCTGATTGAAATGATGGTAGCAGAACCAAGACATATAGGCTGTATCTATCTTAATCTAAAGAGATACTTAAATATATAGGTTATATATCTAGGGTGCATATCTTAGACATAAGAAGTTGATAATGCCTCACTTTGTCGCACAGACTTGGGGCTATTATTATAGGAAGCTTAGATCAGCAGGTGTAAATGAGAGTTCCATTGTGAAAACGAATAAAGTACTGGACTGTATATCTACAGGGTGAATTTCAGGGATTGGAAGGTAATAACGTACATGCAAAGGTAATAATGATGGTTAGCATAGTAACAGTAACATGAATTTTGAAAAAAGGATCAAGAAGTTTGACTTGTTGCATCATTACAATATAGATAAACAAGGCATTAAGAAAGGGATGCCATAGATTATGATGCAAAAGGAAAATAGGTGTGAGGCAGTACCTACCCTACAGGTCAAGGTGACATTTTGTCCTAAATAGGAGAAAGCACTTGTTCACAGGAGGGTGTTGAAAAGTTCAAATTCACTGTCAGAATGAGTTACAGAAGCTACAAACCATGAGGCAATAAAAGAAGATTATAACTCCTGGAGGGCTGTAAAAGGATAAACAGTGGCAAGAGCAGGCTTTGTTAAACTAGTCTCTAAGGTTCATTCTGCTTTTTCGTCTTTAAGATGTAAAACCTAATGTCATATTCTCATGCTGTATATTTTATGCATTTTCTGTAAATGTGAATGCGTGGTATTTATGCATCAGAGATAGAACATATGCACAATGCTGTTACTCTGAACACATTAATTTTACACATTTTAAATAAATGCCAGTTTCCAAAATGCTGTGAGTAAGGCAGACAGCGGCACTCTTTGCAGAGGGTGAGATTAGTATGTTTGTCCACCTTCTTACATCCTCCTGCAGAGAACCTGACAAGTGCGAATGTGTGCAGCAGGAGGGATTGCAAGGATGTTAACATAATAGGAACTCCTACATGCACAAGGATTATCATTTTAATCCACTAATGTATGTTGTTTAACTGTAAACATTTATCACACAAAAACATTTGTTCAACCCCTTCTACCTGTCCCTCCTACTGACATAACTGTAAATGCCAGGCTATCATCTAGAGTCATCCTGCATACAAGCTTATTTTTCTTGTTATATTGTATATAGGAATATTTAGGAGGGGAATGATGTAAGAATTATGACATCCCAATTTTACATGTCATTTCATTAACATGTTCCTTTGTGTCATCCTTAGATATTTTGCTCTACCCGTTATTGTGGAATCATTAACCTTTTTTCAGGCTTATGATAACTAATCAGTCATCTTCTAATCAAAATAAGGGAAATATGTATGTTATTAATGCATTGAACATGTATAGTACTGCATGATTTGTTTCATCACAAGGAAGCAGTACGGCAAGCACTAACCCTCATAACATACTATAATGTCTGTTTCGTGTAAGGCATTTCCAACATTTCCAGCAAGGGCTTTATGAGTTGTTTCATTTCGTATTGTAAAAGATTTTATGGAACACACCAGAACAGCACAGCGAAGGAGAACCAAATACACATCTAAGAGAGCAGAACTGTGATTGCAAACTATAGCATGCAGGGAAATGTAAGATGGCAATGCCAAGGGAAGCAGTATGATGATGCTCAGCTAGTTAAGTACTTACTTGGTCTGCTTATTTACTCTGTTATTCCGCTAAGGTAACTCTAGCTACCACTTACATTGTATCCTGTCTCCTGTATGTAGCCCCTATAGTGACCGCCCTAGAATCTTATTTCTAAACCTGAACAGTGCTACAACAAAGTTGCTAGATTTTCTTGCAAAAAAATCTTAGCAAACCCACATTTAACTGGCTTGGACTTGTTCACCACATGTCTTATATCTAGCTGAGCTTAACCCACAAAGTCTTCTACACCCCATTTGCCTGTGCAGCAAGTAACCCCATCTACTAAGTTGCTCCCTTTGGACACATGATAAACAACTGCTTACCATATACAAACCACAAAAGGGCTGGTGGGTCAGTCTCTATTCCAGTAATGTAGCTAGAACATGGAATAAAATTCCTATATTAATCGTCTGTCTCACACCTTCATCTTTTTACACTATTATTAAAAGACTTCCTCTCTGCCTCCTGGCTTTTTCCCTGCTCCACATCTGGGACATAGCTCTCTAATACCCTTAATCACCTTTCTTATACCTCCCTTTAAAGAACTAAATCACTTAACCTGCTTATCCTCTTCTGATACCACACTTTATTGTAGTACTAGAGCTAAAATTGCATCTAATTAGCACAGCCAAATTACTATTCCATTTTTACTTGACTATTAACAGTTAAACTTGCTAATCCTCTCTAATATCTCACTGTAATGTATTTCTTAGATCACTTCTACCTGTCTTATACATCACACTTTTACCTGTAACTTCCCAATACAATGCTTATATATTACTGATTGTGAATATCAATACAAATGGTATTATACTGGTTATGCTACTGCACTATAACATTTGTTATTGTAAATATTGTTTGCATTAAATTTGCTACCTTGGACCTTTTCTCCCTGGGCGTCCACTGAAAATGGGCACCTGTGCCCAGTTGGATTTTCCTGGTTAACATGTCAATAAATAAAACTTTAATATACAGTGACAACTATGGGGAAAAAATAGAAAAAATGTATGCATGTGTTCTTCTAAGGAATAAAACCCATGCACCTTCAGCATGGGGGTTATAACACCCCATACCACTTCACATACTGACCCTGAGATCCCAGAGTCTTAGAAATCAGTGCCATACACTTATTTGAAGATATAGTGTGCTGCCCTCATGGCCTTGTGTCTGTAATCATGGGACGTCTTAGGAAGAATAAGAAAGCAAATATTCAAAGAGATAACATACTATCCTAATTTCTGAGAATGTGGGACATCCAGGGGAGAAGAATAAAGCAAAAACGGGAGTGTAGGTTATACTCTTGCAAAAATTCTGATTCTACTGATATGTACTATTACGATGTAGACTTCAATGTGGAATGACAGTTTTGCCGACTATTACGATGTAGACTTCGATGTGGAATGACAGTTTTGCCGTTCTGCATTCCATGGCTCAATGTTACCAGTAAAATTACCAGTAGGTATTCTATTCACTTTATTATAAAATAGAAAAAAAGATTAAGCACTTTCTTTCTTAACTTTCACAGATCTTAATTGTTTTTTATTATTTCATAATAATGTGAACACCATATCTACTGGCATTTTCTTATTGTTGTTTTGAGGATTTTATATCTGATTGGAGTGTTTTCGGTCAATACTCCCCAACATCTAGGAGTATAAGTACAAGGGTTTGTACCAGCTGTAAGGGAAACTTTTTAACAATAAGCTGAATTTGTCCTCAAAGCAGCTTATTTACTTTTCTTAAGGCAGTTTATAATGAGTAAATGATTTCCCTCACACACATTATGCTCATCTTTTGAAATTCTTGTCAAGCTGTATAGTAATAACACTGTACTGCATTTCTGGAGTTGTGAATGGATTAATAGCAATTAATTTGTTTATTTTGCTATCTACACTTCTTAACCTGGTAGGCAGAGCTGAATCCAAGAGGGCTGACAACATAGTTGTCACTCCTGGGGAAAGGGTGGGGCACATGGTGAGAGTCACTCCTGTGGAAAGAGTGGGGCTTGTAGGAACTTAGAGGCACACAGTGAGTGTCACCCCTGGGGAAAGGGTGGAGTTTGTATATCATAGGATCATAGGAAGTCTAGCCATGTTCTACCCTTATTTCCATGATCAGCACCTATTTCCCCTCTCCAAGAGAGAACAGTTGGAACCCCTGGGGTGAATTTACAGTTACCCATTCAATCGTTCAGATTGTGTTTGAATAGGGCCAATAAGTTGCTCCATTTCACATGAAGTGAGAGTCTGTTCCAAAAGTGTGGTAACCTCTGAGAAACAAATCTGTCCCTCCAGCAGGTTCTATTAATGTCACATACCAGGTTAAGGTCTTTAGAACGAGTAACCCATGTACCATTTGACTTGCAGATATGCAACATTTCCAATAAAGCAGGGTCAGAGATTGCCTTGTAAGCAAGGTAGAGATCACCTCTGAGTAGTCTGTATGAAACAGAATAAAGTAACAGTGATTGCAGATGACGCATAGCACAGTTGATGAAGATCTTGACTTTTCCTTGTGAGGAATCTTTGTGTTCTTTCCAATTGCTTCAGGTGCTTGGAAAGGTACAAACAAAATGGGTGTTGTACTCAATTATTGGCTTGATGAGGGAAAAGTGCAGGGAGGTTATAACTTCTTTTTTTTCTGTAGGCAATGCCCTTACTTATGAAATGAGCAATATAGAATGCCCTCCTTACCACTGTGGAGACATGGTGATTAAAGGTAAGGTTGCTGTCAACCTGTGTACATAGGTCTGTCACCACTGAGTGCGTACTTAGGGTATTGCTATAGATGTGGTAGTTTGCAGGAACATTGCTCTTACTACAAGGGATGATAATACATTTTTTGCAATGAGTTTAAGGCCATGACTTTGGCACCAATCATTTGTTTGTGTAAGACCCTCTTGTAGGATGTTGACATCATTTGGAGATTCTATGACTGCTCCCAGTTTGCAGTCATCAGCAAACTTTGTCATCCACAGGTCTTTAGTTTTTGTTTGTACTTCAGAGAAATAGATTCCAAACAGCAGAGGTCCCAAGACTGATCCCTGTGGGACACCACTGGTTACAGGTCTGCTGTTGGAGGTGGATTCCCTTATTTTGATTATTTGTGTTCTATCAGTGATCCAGTTAGCAACCCATCTAATGACATAAGGGTTGATACCAAGCTGGATGAGTTTATCAATGATGCCTGAATGGGAGATAGTATGAAAAGCCTTGGTTAAGTATAGGTAGGCTGTATGCACAGATTTCCCCATGTCCAGGTCCTTGGTGACTGTCTCGAAGAAGTGCACCAGGTTTAACAGGCATGATCTCCCTTTGACAAATCCAAACTGAGTAGGGTCAAGTGTTTGGATATTATCTATATCTTTCTTGATAAGGTCCATGATGATTTGCTCCATGGCCTTGCAGATAAGGTTAGTCAGCCTAATAGATCTGTAGTTTCTGCGGTCAGTAGAAGAACCACCTTTGTGGAAGGGAATAACAGTGGCTATTTTCCATTCAACTGGGTTGAAGCTGGTGCTTCGATTATGATTGAAAAGAGTACCCAATGGGGTTGCTAATTCCTGTTGGAGCTCATGTAAGATGCAGCCTAGTATGTTATCAGGTCCCATAGATGATTTGTTTTTGGGCTTAGAGAGGGTATTTATGACCTACTCTTTAGAGATACAAGATGCAGGACAGGTGGTAGGGATGCCATGGGTTATGTGCGGCGGGGACAGGGGGGGTGAAGTTTTCACAGAACCTGTCAGCCAACAGGTTAGCTATGTCCACAGGCTCAGTATATGTGGTATCGTGTGGCATCTGGGCATTTCCTTTTAGGTTACGGATGCAATTAAAGAATGATTTATGGTTGTCCTTAGTTGAAGAAGCTAATTTGGATTCATAGTTTGCTTTGAAGGACTTCACAAGAAATCTTATTTATTTGTTTAACCTGAGGAGGGAATGTTTCCAGTTTAGGGTTCACTCCCTCTTACTCTTGGACAGCAATGTTTTCCTCTTATTGTAAAGCCTGTTAATGTCTTTTCTCCACCAGTTAAGTATTCTCTTCCTTGAGGAATTTGTTTTGGTCCTATCAGGTATGGTCGAGTCAATGCAGTTATATGGGTATTTGCATAAAGCATTGGTGTAGAATGTGGCATAGTTGCCAGTTCCATCTGAGGTGGGAGGTGTAGTGAAGCTATTTATACCATCGCATAAGACGCTATAATCTGCTTTGGAGGTGTTTTTTAGTTTAGTTGCTGATGGGTGGGGGTGTGATGGTTACTTTGAATGAGATTGATTTCTGGTCAGGGAAGACCTCACACTGGGGGTACTAGAGTGGTCCTCCATATTGATAAGCAACAGATCTAGGATGTTGGCACCTCTTGTGGGGTGTCACCCAGCTGGTCCAGGGCACTGGAGTTAACAAAGTAGTGCAACCTTTGGGCAAGTGAATGTGAGCAGGAAACCATGGTGTTCAGATGTATCTTGATAGACTCAAGTAGATCCAAATAGGCAGAGTGGGTATCCTGATTCATTGAGGGGGTCCTGTAGCTGGAAATGACTTGAATAGGTGTCCTACCAACAGTTAATTGCACTTGAAGTAACTCCAGGGAATCATACTATTTAACCAGTCTGGAGGTGTATTTATCTTAATGAATATTGATACACCACCTCCGAATGTGTGGAAGGAGGTGTAACCCAGTAAGGCTGGGGTGCTCTCCACAGCCTTGAACCAGATATCTGTGACTGCACAAATGTCTGCGTCTTCCAAGGTGAGGACTACTTTCAGTGAGTGCAGTTTCATGTTAAGACTCCTAGCATTTAGCAGCATAACCTTGAGATTGTTTTTAGATGGAGTTTTTATGTTGGAAATTTTATTCTTGAGACACTGCCTAAAAAAGGCACTATGGGGTGGAAAGAGCCTTAGCCAGTAGCCAAAATCCTAGGATGACAGATGAAGACCATCTCTGGCAAAGCATCAAGATCTGTCGATCATGTCATCCCAGGCTGATAAATACTGGATACCCTTAGAATGACATCAGAACCTAAGCCAACTCTTGAAGTCAGTCATTTTCTGTTTGTAGTGAGGCATCATTCTAGGTAAAACTAAAATGGTGGTTAAGGCTGGGGACATACCTGCTGAGAGACATAATTTGAGAGCTTTGTCATGTCTCTGTTCATATAGTCCAGAGAGGTACATCTCATGTCATTCACACCAACATGGACTATGACAGAGTCATAACAGTACCTGTTGTTGACAGACTTGAGTGCATGTGTGATATGGCAGATCCTAGCACCTGACAGACAGCTGACCATGACCTATTTCTTATCCAGCCTGGTGAGAGGGACATCTGTGTGTATCATGATAGAATCACCTATGACTATGTTTGGTTTTGTGCTTTGCCTTAAGGGATTGACAGGTGGGACACTTGTGCATGAGCTATTAAGTGTATTGTGTTCTGCAGAGGAAGTATTATGTGTAGTGTGCTTGTGTTTGTGTTTGGGAGGTCTCTGGTGTTTAGGTATGTTTCTGGTGAAGGACCTCCGGATATGTAGGTATGTGTGATTTGGGTTTGGGTGGAGTAGGAGGTGAGGTGTGCATGTGGACAACCTGTTCATTGTCATATGTACTGACTGGTGTTTGAGAGGGCATGGATTCAAGATTCTTAATATAGTTGCATCTCTCACATGTTGAGTTGCTACACTGCCTCAGGATACCCATGTTGACCAAGCTGGCTGGAGAAGCTGTGGGAAATTGTCTGGCCATAGTGTTAGGTAAATTTATATTTATGTATTTATTTTATTTATTTTACATTTGTTTACCAGGCTAGTCCAACTGGATACATGTCCATTTTCAGTGGAGGCCCGGGGAGAAAAGCACCTCTACAATACTACTATAGTAAGAATAAACAAAAAAATTTACCATAATATATAAACATATACAAATAAAATCTAAAAACATGTACTTTAAACCTTCAGCTGGAAGTAAAAGCATTTGAGTACATTATGAGGTTTAGTAAAGTAGAAAAAATACAAGTAAAGTACCTAATTACTCTATTACAAAAAAAAATGTAAAGTAGAAAAATACAAGTAAAATACCTAGTTACTCTATTACATCTTTGTAAGAAGTTGAAAAGTAGTGGTTTTATGCCTTTATTAGAAATGAAGTAACAGAAACAGTTTTGTAGAGGATAATTTAGAGTGTTAGATATAAGAAAAAGAGTGGGTGTAAAGAGTCAAATAGCAAGGAGGTACAAAATGGTTAGTCTGGGTTATTGCAAGAGCAAAGCCAATGGTTGGAAAAGAAGAGTTTTAGTTTAGTTTTAAATAGTGGGAGTGATGTTTGAGTTATGAGGTCTTGGGGTAGTTGATTCCATATTTTACCAACTGAGTTGGAAAATATAGAGTCATCTGCTGAGTTCTTAGATAGAGAAGTATGAATCAGTATTTTATTAGAGGAGCGCAGGTTCTTCAGATTGTTATAGGGTTTTATGAGGGTGGAGAACATTGGAGTGTTGTCAGGGTGGTAGAGGGCTTTATGGGCAATTGTAAGTTGATTAAATTGTATTAGATTGGGTAATTCAAGCCACCCTAGTCTTTTAAGATTGGAGCAATGATGAGACCTGTATGGAGAGGCTGTAGCAAATCTGGCAATATTGTTATATGATGTAGTTAGTTTATTAAGATTATATTTAGAAAGATTTGTATAAATAGGGGAGGCATATAATAGGGAAGAGATTAAGTGCGTTCTAGCTATTGTAGTTCTGGCTTCTGGAGTAAGGAAAGATTTGATTCTGAGAGAGCATAGTTTTCTGTTTGTTGATTTTATTGTAGAGTCAATGTGTGTGTCAAATTTGAGTTGGTTGTCAATTGTAATGCCTAGAAGTTTGGTGTTATTGTCTGGAGAGATAAGGATTCCATTGTTGGATGTGAGTGAGAAATTAATGGAGGGAGACAAGAGAGTGGGTGTAAAAATCAGGGGTTTGGTTTTCTTTGGGTTAAGGAGGAGACAATGGTTAGAGAACCATTGCTCTATGGTAGTGAAGGTATTTTGTGTGAGAGAATAAAGTTCAGACTGTGTTGGGGCTGAGCAAATGATGGTTGTATCATCTGCATATTGAATGCAAGTTGATAGGGGAGTGGCTAGGTGAAGGTCGTTTATAAAGATAGAAAATAGTAGAGGGCCTAAGATAGAGCCCTGAGGGACTCCTATAGAGGTGGGAAGGAGATCAGAGAGGTGGTTATGCCAGAGTACAGCCTGTTTTCGGTTGTCCAGATAGGATGTGAACCAATTTAAGGCTGTATTGTCAAAAGAGAGGGACCTCAGACGATGGAGGAGAAGTTTGTGGTTGACCATGTCAAAGGCTTTGGATAGGTCAATGAAGAAGGCTGAAGAAGGAATATTATTGTTGCGGTTTTTGTTAATTGAGTCGATAAAGGATAGTAAGGCTGTAGTAGTACTATGGAAAGGATGAAAACCATGTTGGCACTTAGCTAGGAGGTTGTTATTTAGTAGGTGATTTAGTAACTGTTTGTGGATGCATTTCTCCATTATTTTTGCAAGTGGTGATAATAATGCTATGGGGCGAAAGTTGGAGTACTCCTTTGAACAGTGGGATGATATATGAGATTTTCCATAATGAAGGAATTGTACTTTCTTTTAAGGTCCTGTTAATCAGTATAGAGATCGGGTAAGCTATAGCTTTTGCACCAATTTTGAGGAATTCTGCTGGTAATTTGTCAGCCGAGGGGATCGTGGGTTTTAATTTTTGAAGTAAGGATGATATATATGTTGTGGGTATGGGTTTGAGGTGGAATGGGGGGGGAGTGGGGCCCTGGGTTAGTAGTTTGGAGGTATCAGGGCTCTGTTGGTTAGCTAGCTTAAGAATGGCAGAGGTAAAGAAAGTATTAAAGGCATTAGCTGTTTGTAATGGGCACTTGGGGTTTGAATCAATTGGATTAGGTGTGGCAATTTTCCCAGGGGATAACAGTGTATTAATGACGGTCCAAAATTTATGTGGTTGGTGTAGGGATGATTGTTGTAGCTGAGTATAAAAGTTCTTTTTATCTTGTAGGATGGCTTTCTTTGTTAAATTTCTTTGTTCTCTGAAAATGAGGTGATCAGTTGTGTTTTTTGAGGTACGCCATTTAGTCCAGGCTTTGTTCCTACTAAGGATTAGTTTCCTAGTAGTATTTGAAAGCCATTGGGCTGTTTTAGATTTAATTCTTATAGAACGCATTGGAGCATGATGTTCTAGGATTGTCAGAAAAGTATGATTGAAGTGGCTAACAGCTTCGTCTATGGGGAGAGATTTAAGAGATGTGGTGTGGCACAGAGAAAACAATCTGTAAGATGGGGAAAACAGCAGGTAGGTAAGTAAATAGGAATATATGTATAATGTATGTAAAGCGTAAAGTTTAACCTATGAATATGTTCAAGTTTGGAGCATAAGGGAGTAATGGAAGGTCGGTTTGGCAGGGTTCTGAGAGAAAGGAAACAAGTAAAATAGAATAGGGAGAAGATACAGGTACCAATAAAAAAGATATAAGGGTGTGTGTAGTAATAACACAAGAGGGTGCAAAGTAGAAAGAGAAAAGAATACCACCTAGTGGCCTAAGGGAATATGTATCACAGTTATACACGTAGGTGAGGGGTAATGGAGGAAAGGAGAGAGGGAAAAGAGATAGAAGTGTAAATAGTAGTCGAGAGTCTAGAGTAGTTTAGTGGGGGGGGGCAGGGCCTATTGGCTGCTGGCAGTCCTGTGCAGGTAGCTAGACTGGTTCACACAGTTCAGGTGATTTGGGTTAAACATGTAGGAATAACATACTTTCACAGTCTGTCTGGTAGATATCACCGATGCCTGGAGGGTTGGAGCTTAGCAGACAAAAGGATTTGGTCTTCCAGGAGGGTAGAGGCAATAGCATAGGTATTTGCAGGGTCCACTTATTCAAACTATTTCACAGTCTGTCTGGTAGATATCACCGATGCCTGGAGGGTTGGAGCTTAGCAGACAAAAGGATTTGGTCTTCCAGGAGGGTAGAGGCAATAGTATAGGTATTTGCAGGGTCCACTTGTTCAAACTAATCAAGTTTCCGTCAAGCTCCAGGTTCGGGACGCACAGCAGCCAGGCAGGTAGGTGGAAAGTAAAGATGGTCGATGGTTATATGGTCAAGAAAAGAGGTCACACTTAGGAATGGCTGGTGAGTTAGAGTTGTGTTGGTTCCTCTGAGGCTAGGCTTAGTGTTTCACCTCAGGACTACAAAAAAATCCTGGAGGACCACAAGCTAAGTACTAAGGAAAAATTTAACAAACAAACGTTTGCGTCTATAACCATCAGTGGTAACCACTGCTATGTGGCAGTGCATTGTGGTGTGCTACACGCAAACAAGCACAAACATGGTGCTTAAATAAAACAAGAAATAACTCTTTTTAATCAAACTATCCAAAAAGGAAGCTCTCTCTGAACTGTAGTCCAATCACCCTCAATTAGATTTATTTATTCATTTATTTAACATTTGTTTACTGGGAGTGTCCAACTGAGACAAAAAGGCCCTTTTTCGGTGGAGGCCCGGGGAGCAATGCTCCAAATTACATTAAAAAAAAAAGACAGTGTTACCATAGAACAAAATATAAAAATAGGAGGTTGCATAATCAGCAGCAGATACATATTGAACTGAGATGGTGTGAAAGACAAATAGGAAATATAGGCAAAAAATAGACGAGGTTACAGAATAAGTAACAATACATATTGAGTTGAGATGACGCAACAGCAGTAGTACAAAAAATGCAGTAGGATTATAGAGAGACCTTCAAAACACACTCAGAAACATTCCACACACAACACCAAAGACATCACACACAGCAGACAACACACCAGTGTCTCACAAGCACAGCCCATAAGGCAAAACAATAAACTATCACAGCCCACTAGGCATAAAAATAAACCAAACATACTAGTCATTGACAACTCAGTTGTGAGAAACACTGATGTCTCATTTACCAGGCTATACCAGGAGAAGCTCACGGTCAGTTGTCTGTCTGGTGCCAGAATCCACCACATCACGCGTGCGCTTAAGTCTCTTCACAACAAGTATGACTCTGTCATTGTCCATCTTGGTGTGAATGACCTCAGACCTACAGTACCTCCCTGGACTATATGAAGAGAGACACGATTGAGCTCTCAGTGTATGTGTTCCAGGCAGGTATGACCCTAGCCCTAAGCAGCATCCTATCTTCACCAAGAATGATACCACAATACCAACAAAAAATAATTAACTTCAACAATTGGCTTAGTTTCTGGTGTCATTCCAAGGGGGATCCAGTATCTGTCTGCCTGGGATGACATGCTTGACAGGCCTCGATGCTTTGCCAGAGATGGCCTCCACCTGTCACCACTGACATTCCGGATCCTGACCAAGGCTCTTGCCTCCCCCATTGTGCCTTTGTTAGGCAATGTCCCAAAGACAAATCTTCCAACATAAAAGATCTGTCAAAAAGCAAATCGAAGGTCATGCTGCTTAATACTAGGAGCCTTAACCTGAAAATGCACTCCTGGAGGCTCTACTTGCACAGAAAAATGTCTGTGTGATCACAGAAACTTGGTTCAAGGCTGCAAAGAGCACCCCTGCCTTACCAGGCTATATGTCATTCCACACATTCCAACCGCAAAATGAGGTCGGGAAGACTAAGGGTGGTAGAGTCTCTATCTTCATTAAGGACAGGCACACCTCCAGACTGGTTTGTCAGCATGATGCACTGGAACTACTCCAGGTGCAACTGACAGTTGGCAAGACATCCATCCAAGTTATAGCCAGCTATAGACCCCCCCCAATGACTCAGGACATCCACTCCTTTTACCTGGATCTACTTGACTCCATCAAGGTACCCCCTAATGCCCTGATCCTTGGTGACTTCAACTACCCCACCAGAGACTGGGTGAACTATTCCTGCCCTAATGCACTCACTCAGCGATTCCTTGACTTCATCAATTCTAATGCACCAGACCAGCTTGTCTCATCCCAAACAAGGGGATATAACACTCTGGACTTGGTTGTCACTGACATGGATGACCACTGCACCTCTCCCATAGTATGTTCTACCCTGGTGAGATCAGCTCAATGGACTGTCTCATTCGAAGTTTCTATTCCACCCAACCTCCCCAGCCATAATCAAGCAAAAAAACTTCTCAAAAATTGACTACAACCTCCTAAGGGAGGGTATCTGTAGCTTCACACCACCACCCCACTCAGAGGATGTAGACAACTATGTTAATCAGTACACCAATGCAGTATACAAGCACCTGTACAACTGCATGGACGCAGCCATACCCAACAGAACTAAAACCTGCTCTTCAAGGAAACACAAAGCTGTTTGGCAGACATCATCTATCAACAGGCTTTACAACAAAAGGAAGAAACTGTTGTCTAAGGGTAAAAAGGAACAAATTCCAAATTGGAAAAACTATCTCCTTAGCCTGAACAAGCAAATTAGATCACTAGTGAAAACCTCCAAAGCCAACTATGAATCAAAACTAGCCTTCCAAAACGAAGGGAAACCACAAAACCTTTTTTAGTTATGTCAGGAACCTCCATGGCAAAGCCCAGGTTTGTTCTGAATTAGTACTTAACAGTGTCACTTACACTGATCCTGTTGACTTAACCAACCTGCTAGCAGATTGATTCTGTGCAAACTTCACCCTCCAAGGCCCTTTTGACATCCCTGATACTTGTCCTGCACTTCACATCTTAGTAATCAAGTGTTAAAGGCCCTATCCAAGGCAAAGAACACAGCTTCCATGGGACCTGATAGTATCCCAGGCTGTAGTCTGCACCATCTCCAGCAAGAACTGGCTCCACCATTGAGCACCCTGTTCAACCATAACCTATGCACAGGCTTCATTCCAGCAGAGTGGAGAACAGACATTGTCATCCTCTTGCACAAAGATGGTGCCACTACTGACCCTGGAAACTATCGTCCCCATTAGCTTGACAAGTCTTTTCTGTCAAGCCATGGAGCATATTATTATGGAGCTCATAAACAAGGACATAGGCAATCTCCAAGCCCTTGACCCCACCCAATTTGGATTTGTTATGGGCAGATCTTGCCTATTGAACCTGGTTTACTTCATTGAGACTGCCACCAAGGCCCTGTATGAGGGAAAGTCAGTACATACAGCTTACCTTGACTTGGCCAAGGCCTTTGACACAAGTTCTCACTTGGGCATCATCAAAAAGCTAACACAGCTTGGCATAGATCCCTATCTTATCAGGGGTGGGTGGCCAACTGTCTCACCGTCAGGACCCTCAAGGTCAGAATAGGCACCTGCACTTCTGATAGTAGACCTGCCACTAATGGAGTTCCCCAGAGACCTACCCTGGGACCCCTACTGTTTGGCATCTACATCTCAGAGGTCCAGGCAAAGACCCATGGCTGACCAGGTTTGCAGACAACTGTAAGTTGGGTGCTGTCATTAACTCCCCAAATGATGTTAACATACTGCAAGAGGGTCTCACAGAAACTAATACCTGGTGCCAAAGCCATGGCCTCAAGCTAAACACAAAAAAAAAATGTATCATCATACCATTCGGCAAAAACACAGCCCCTACTGATTACCACATCAACAGCAACTCCATAAACACACAACCTGTGGTGAGAGACCTGGGTACTCAGGTTGATAACATTCTCATATTCGACCGTCATGTATCGGCAATGGTCAGAAAAGCCTTTTACGTGGTTCATCTCATAAGTAAAGGAATTTCATCCAGAAAAAGGGAGGATATTACCTCTCTATACTCCTCCCTCATTAGACCAGTAATTGAATATAACACCCCATTTGGTATGTACCTCTACAAACATCTACACCAACAGGAAAGGGCACAGAAATACCTCACAAAGAGAATCCATGGCCTCCAACACATGTCTTATGCGGACAGACTCAAATCACTATCACATAACAATGAACAAGGAAATAATCTTAGGGAGGAGAGATAGAGGATGAAAAAAGGACTAGAAGAAAATAAAACTAAGGGCTCTTCCTGGTGCTGAGCAGGAGCATAGCCAGTTTGTAGACAGATGGGCTTTGAGAAGAATTTTGAATTTGGATGAGTTAGCTGTACCAAGAATGGGGTGGGTAACTGAGTTCCAAATTTTGGAGATGTGGTTTGAGAATAAGGCATCTTCATAGCTATTATTAGCTTTAGTGATTTCTAGAAGAAGTTTGTTGGATGAGAGGAGGGTCCTGTTGTTAATGTAGGGTTTTACTAGGTTTTGAAGGGATGGACATTTGTCTGGCTGGTAGATGATAGAATGATAGATTTTGAGTTGGCTGAGGTGTAATAGATTAGGGAATTCCAACCTGCCTAGTTTAAAAAGTGCTGAGCAATGATATGTTCTGTTTGAGAGGTTGAAGGCAAACCTGACTATTTTGTTGTAGCAGGCTTCCAGTTTATTTATATTTGGTTTCTTTAAGTTTGTGAAACGTGGGGAGGCATAGAACAGTGTGGATAGTAGATGGGTTTTGGCAATGGCAGTTTTGGTGGTGTTGGTGAGGAATGATTTGGCTCTGTAGAATGATCTGAGTTTTATGTGGACTTTTTTGATTGTTAGGGATATGTGCAGGTTGTAACTAAGGGATTTGTCAATGGTAACACCTAGTAGTTTGGTATGGTCTGGTGGCTCAATTTTGGTGGTGTTAGTAGAGTAAATGGTGAATGCAATGGGTGGTTGCACTGTTTTATTACTGGAATATAATAATAATTTGGTCTTATTGGGGTTTAGCATTAGTCAATTGGTGGGAAGGTAGTGTTCAACATCTGTAAAAGCATTTTATGTTTTTTGCAAGAGTCCATGGATTGAGGTGTCTGAGCAGTGTAGAATCGTCTGCATATTATACAATGCCAGCTGATGTGGCCATGGACTTGAGATAATAAAAATTATACAGAGAAGTGGGCCAAGTATGGAACCTTGGGGTACCCCCACTGAGACTGGTAAAAGTGAGGATATATTGTCTAGCCATTTTATGGCTTGTTGTCTATCTGACAAGTAGCTGTAGAACCATGACAGGGTAGAGTGTGGAAAGTTTAAGGAGGCTAGTTGGTATAGTAGTTTTTGGTGTGAGACATTGTCAAATGCTTTTGACATGTCTTGGAAGATTGATGAAACATAAAGGCTGTTATTTCAAGATTGATTTACCATGTTTGTGAAGCTGATTAGGGCTATGCTTGAGTCTGAATCCATGTTGTGTATTCATGTTGAGGAATAGGGAAGAATTTGGGACTGTACACATTTCTTGAGAATTTTGGCAAGGGAAGGAGTATAGCAATGGGTCTGTAGTTTGATAGTATTGCAGTGCCTCCTTTGTGTAGGGGGATGATATGAGATATCTAACAGAGTTTGGGGACATAATGTTCAGAGATGGACCGATTTATTAGTATGGAGACTGGGTAAGAAATGGCTTCAGCTGCTAGTTTCAGGAAAACATTGGAAAGCAGGTTGGCTGCTAGTATTGAAGGTTTAAGTCTATGGGTAAGTTTGTTGATGTAGCTTGTAGGTATGGGTTTAAGGCTAAATGCAACTGGATTGTGAGTAGAGGTGGCAGGTACTGTCCATGGTTTGGTGGCATTTTGGTCAAGTAGGGACAGGATGGAATTAGTGAAGTGGGAGTTGAATTGAGAGGCTATGCTTTCAGTGGAGTGTGGAGTGTTGGTGTTAGGGGTAGAAGAATGTTTTGGATTGAGAAGTTGGTTTATAGAGGCTGAACATTTCTGAGGTTATTTTGATGTTTTTGTTAGGCTAGTAAGTTTTTTTATCTATTTTTATTTGCTTTTTGACTGTGTTTCTTAATTGTTGGTAGTTTTGGAGGTTTGTTTTTTTTTTGTTAGCCAGGTAGTGGGACCATGACCTGTCTCTTTGTTTCATAAGGAGTTTAGTGTGTTATGTTACCCACGGGGTAGGTTTATTTCTTATGCAGATATTCCTGATAAGAACTACTTTATCTAGAATATCTATCAATTTGTTGTTAAAGTATTAAGTTGCATCATCTAATTGGAGGTATTTTAGTGGGGACCAGTTACGTTGTTTCAAGAAGCAGTTAAAAATATCAGTAGAGAAATACTTTGTATTGGAATGTGGTTGTAAGTGATGGGTTTTTTAGAATTTACTTTGTGTCTTAGGAGGTACATGGGTCGGTGATTTCTGAGGGTGTCTGGGAGACACACTGAGTGTTGGCATAAGGAGGGTCTATTATTGACAAGACAGTCATGTGTAGATTTTTTTTTTCTGTGATTGTCAATCCTAGTGGGGGTGTTAATGATTTAGGTAAAGCTAAAAAGGTTAATGTAGTTTGATGCATTTTCAGAGGAACAGGAAGACCAGTATAGGTTCAAATCACCAGTGATGATTGTTTCATAGATAAAGATGGATGATGCCTAATTAAGGAGATTTTTGATTATCATAGAATTTTTGCCTGGGGGGAAATAAACAACAATAATAATAATAATAATAAGCTTGCTATTGTTTAGTTGTAGGCTGGATGCAAGTACTTTAGAGCTATTTGGATTGGAAGATAGCCATCTATTTGTTCTAGGCTGTGTCCTTATAGATAATTGTGATACCACCACTCTGCTTGTTGATTCTGTCTAATCCAAGAATATTATAACCCTAAGTGAGAAGTTCACTGTCTTAATGTGTGGTTTTTAACCAAGTTTCAGTTAGAATGACTATCTCGGGAGTATATAGACTGAAGGTAGGGTGGTGTTGCTCGACTAGGATGCTCCTTAGGTTAATGTTTAAGGTTAGAAGGTCAGAGCTGCTATGGGGTGCTTTATGTAGTTTTGTTGGTAGGAGTTATTATTTGGTAGAATTGGTTGGGAGCCTAACTGTGGGCCAGGGTTGGGGTGTATGTTTACAGACTGAAAGAGTAGAGATAGTTTGCATGGAAATATTTGGGCTAGTTTTGTGATTAACTTTAAATATTTACTGAGTAAATTAGTAGCTGGTTGAGTGTGTTATTATGAAGAGTTCTGTGAAGGAGTAGTTGTAGAGGTCTGGCATTACTAAATTGGTTGGAGGAGTGTTGGTTTCTTGTGTTGTATTGACTAATGTGGGAGAGTTGATAACTGAACTGTGTAACCCATGGAAGAAAGTAATTAGATAGGTAGATATAAGAAAGATGATAGAGACTATGTGAAAAAGTAACATTGTTAATGTTGTGGGGTTGTAGTGAGTTTGAATGTGGGCATGGTGTGAGGTTGAGTGTGACAGAGAAAGTAGTTAACTACTGGTTGCGAGTAGTGAAGTGCTGGATTGGGGAAGATTTATGCAGTATGATACTGGGTTATATGTGGGGAAGAGGAGGTATGTGATTGGCTGTGCCAATGAGAGGATCAAGGAGTGTATAATTGCAATAGAAGTGTGGGGGGGGGGTGAAAATGGGGGAAGGGTGGAGGAGCAGAGTGGGCTCGAGCATAACAAGGGCAAACAGACTAGGTAGAACCAGGTTCCTGGATGAGCAATGTAGAAAAATAAACTATTTCTGCAATGGTAAGTGGCAGAAATGCAGGATTTTCAAATGCACTTTACCCCAAATTGTCAAGCAAATAGGGGTCTCAACTACTTCTGACTGTAATTTGTGATGGGCTGCAAATAATAGAAAATTACAAGAATAAAAAAAGAAAAATACTTAAAAGTGAAGGATGGGCAGAGAGAATGAGGGGGAAATTCTAGTGATAGCTATCCCTACTCATGTGCACGCCTCTTCAATTACAATATTGACTGCAGTGAATTAAGTAAAACTAAAGCAGTAGACTGCAGTTTGTTGATAGCAGTTATATTTTTGAAATAGCAAATGGGACCCAGACAGCACTCTCCTCCCACAAGGGTGCAGAAGGGCATTCACCGATAAGGATGGCTTGAATTTGATGCTCAGAAGTTATAAAACAGACCCAGATACAGCAAATCTGGAACTGGGCTATGCTACAGCTGAACTAGTACAGTATATAGTAAAATGTGGCAAAAAACAGTTCAGACAGCAGAATGCAACTACAAATTAAAAGTGCAATATAAGAGCAAAAACAGGCACTTATAGTTGGTTGGAAGCAAAAGATGCCTCAGAGCTTTCAGTATCTCAGTGAAGAGCTGGTTTTAATGCTCAAGTGATATCAAACAGTCCAGATTCAGCAAGTCTGAATTTGATCAACACTATAAAATGCAGACGTACTAGAAAATCAAAGTGCATACAATCAGAGTCACAACAGAAAAATACAGTTTAAATAAAGAAGCAAATCACCAGCATTTCCCAACTGCGAAGGGTTTAGGCCACACTCTCCTGACACACGAGTCTAGACCTCAACTTCCTAATGTAAAACAACTGGTTTTAGAGACCAAGTGGTTCAGCCAGATCTAAGACATTTTAGAATAACAGACACAACAGGCTTTCAACCAGCAATTTCCAGCTTAGAGATTGTATGCTATCCTCTCCTACCACAAGAATTTAGACCATAAATCTTCCTAAAGTAAAGTAACTTGTTTGGAACCCATGCTTAAACAAGAATAAGAACACTTAGAATAGCAGGCACAATTAGCCTTCAATCAGCAATTCCCAGCTGATGCAGACTATCCTTTCCTGCCACAGGAGTTTAGATCACAAATCTTCCTAATGTAAAATAAGTGGATTGGAACATAAGTGCTAAAACCAGAACAAAGACACTTAGAACAACAGGTACAATAGGCCTCCACCCAGCAATTCCCAGCTCAGAAGGGCAGAGGCTACCCTCTCCTATAACAAGAGTGTAGACCACAAACTTGCTTAATGTAAAATAACTGGCCTGAAGCCCAAAGTCCTTAAACCAAAACTAAGAGGCTTAGAATAACAATTAGAATTTAATTAGGCTACTAACAAGCAGTAATAAATATAGCAAAATAAATGCAATTGAACACTTTTAACAACAAGCAACAAAAGCAAATTAAGGAAATAAAGTAGGAAGAGATACAAATACAGTAAAAAGAGCTGAATAAAGTGTGTTTTTTGTTAAGAAGAAAGGGAGGAAACAGAAGATAATTCAAGGTTAAGAAACTAAGGGGGTGGGCCTTCCCAAATTATCTCACTGTATTCAGTAGAATGAGCTAATGTGATAGGAATTGGAGGCTTGACCAATATCAATTTTATAATAGAGATGGGAACTCAAAAGCCACCACGTTTTAAGAATACAGCAACAGTTGGGTAGGTGGGTAGGAGAAATAAGATGGAGACAGATATCAAATCGGGAAAGTCCACTGGGTCAGAAACCCATTTTCAGTGGAGGCCTGGGGAGAAAAGCTCCATATTAAATTTAGATTACACAGAGTAATAAAATTACAATTTTACAAGGAGAAACATACATAGCATAACTAATTACAACAAATACTAAGGTATTTTATACTGTTGGGAGGAAGACAATATTGGATAATTCCTAGTAACTATATCAGTACAAATGTATATATAGTTTTTTTTTTTTAGAAAAGGAGAGACGGTAAGAGAGTAGAGTAGTTGCAGAAGACGTGAGGCGGAGTTGGATAGGTATGAAGAGAAGTAAGTAGAAGCAGCAGGGCACTAGGAAGGCTTTAAGGTCTATTTATTTGGGGACAGAGGCAGATTTGGATTTTGAGAAAGTGCTTGCTTAGGGTATGTTTGAATATGTTCAGAGAATCAAGAAGTGTGATAGAGGGGGGGTACATCATTCCATAGTTTTGCTATGCCATAAGAATATAAACTCTGTCCAGATCTCTTGTTGGGTTTGGCGACACGAAGAAGTTGTTAGAGGATCTTAAGTCTCTGGAGGGGGTGTAGGTTTGTATGATGTCTGCCAGTGTGGGGCAATTTTCAGGGTGGAATGTTAATTTATGAGCAATAGTGAGTTGGGTGTACTGGAGGTAATGGGGGAAGTCCACCCCATTCAGTGTTTGAATGGCATGGCAGTGGTATGAGACCACAGGTGAATTTGGCTGTTTTGTAGTAGCATGATTGTGATTTATTACTAAGGGATGTGTGAAGATTTGTGAAAATTGGGAGCCATAGAGAAGGGAGGGGAATAGCAGAGAGTTTGCAAGTTTTAGTCTTGTGGGTGAATCTATATATGTCATTTGCCTGTAAAGTCTGCCTAATTTAAAATGAGTTTTTTTATTGCATTGAGTATGTGCTGTTCAAATGAGAGTTTATTATCTATGGTGACATCTAGAAGTTTTGCAGAGGACACAGCCTCTATTTCAGTCATGTTTTAGGAAAAGATTTTAAAATCCTGAGGTACTAGCGTGGATGAGAAGACTAGTAATTTGGATTTTTTAGGGTTCAAAAGTAAGTGTGCATTGTTGAGCAATGTTTCTATTGAAGTGAATGCATTTTGTGTATTTTTTTAAGATTTGGGAAATTGCTAGAAGAGGATATGATAGATGAATCATCCATGTGCTGGATAATTGAGCTGTGAAGGGAGGCTGTATGGAGATTATTTATAAACACATTGAAAAGTAGTGGTCCGAGAATGGAACCTTGGGGAACCCCTGTATTATTAATCAGGTAGCCAGATAGAGTATTTTGCCATCTCACAGATTGATGTCTATTGTCTAGGTAAGTTTTGAATCAGGTAAGGGTGTGGGTGGAGCATTCTACTGTTAATAGTTGTTGTAATAACATGGCATGTGACACTGTGTCGAATGCTTTGGATAGGGTGAGTAAGACCACTGATGTTAAGAGACCAGCATCCATAGCTTTATTCACAGTGTCAGTAAAAGAAAGTAAGACTGTGGTAGTACTGTGAGCTGGTTGAAGGCCATGTTCGGATGGGGCAAGTAGGCTATTATCAGTAAGGTGGTTAAGTAGTTGAGTTTGTACACACTTTTCTGGTATCTTAGATAAAGGTGACAGAATGGAGATTGGAAGGTAATTAGATAAATCATTGGTATTACCACCTTTATGAAGTGGAGTTATGATGGAGATCTTCCAGAGCTGAGGGAGTATTGATTCAGTGATAGATCTGTTAATTAATATGCTAACAGGATAGGCTATGGCCTCAGCGCTGAGTTTAAGGTATTCAGAGGGGAGGTTGTCAGCAGAGAGGGCACGTGGTTTAAATTTAGATAATAGTTTGCATATTAGAGAGGTGGGTACAGGTTTTAAAGAGAATGTGGGAGCCTCTGGGAGGTTGCTACTGTTAATTATGTGAGGAGACTGGTCTGAGGTAGGTTTCACTCAATTGGGATTTGTAGTGTTAATTTTAGAGTTTGGGCTGCTGTTTATAGCTGGTGAAGATTGTTTTACAAGTTTAAGAATGGTCTCAATAAAGTGTGAGTTAAAAATGTGAGCTATATGTTGTGGGTCCTTATCTGGAAAAGGAGAGGGGTTTTGTGGGGTATCTGGATTTAGGAGTGTGCATATGGATTTCCATAATTTTTTTAGGGTTATGTTTATGACTAGAGAGTTGTTGAGAGAAGCAGTTTTTTTTGTCATTTTGATGTGTTTTTTAGCTTTATTTCGGAGTTATTTATAGATAGTTTCATAAGTTTGGTTTTTGTTCTTGTGCCATTCTTTCCAGGCTAAGTCGCTGGAGAGAAGTACATTTTTGGTTGATTTAGTAAGCCATTGAGCTTGGTTACATTTTGTCCATTTGTAGCGAATAGAGAATTTAGAGTATCAAGGAAGACTTTAGAAAAGTAGTTTACAGCTTCTTCTAAAGGTAGAAATTTGAGTGGAGTCCAGTTTAGGGCTTTTAATGAGTCTACTAAAGCAGATTAAGAAAACATTTTAAGTTTCTAAACATGCGGTAAGAATGGGGTTTAGGGATATGAGTGTGAGATCTATAGGTGAAGACAGGTGAGTGATAACATAAGGTGTCAGGGAGGTTGTTAGTATTAGAGTATTTGTGAGGGTCTGAAACTAAGATCCAATCCAAGATGGATCCTTGTTGGTTTTTAGGCTGACAGGTGGGGGTGTTTATAAGCTGTCTATATCTATATAAGTTAATGCTGTTCTCAGGGGAGTTGGAAGATATATTTTGGCAGTTAATATTAGTATCACCAAGAATGCTAGTTTCTTGTGATATGTTATGGGTAGTCCAGGACAGAAAATCTTCCAGAGTAGGGATGTTATGACCAGGGGGAATGTATAGAACTGCTATGTCTATTTGTTTGGATTTGTTTATTTTTAGTGATAAGAGCAGTTCCATATTACTGAAAGTGGGAACAGGTGTGAGTTAGGGTGTTATGGTTAAGGAGCTTTGATAGACTAGAGTCATTCCACCTCTTTTCTTTTGTAATCTATCTTGGTGAAGTATATTATAGTCAGGTGGAAGTGTTTCAGTAGCTAATATATGTGGTTTTAACTGTGTTCCAGTAATGGGTGTGATGTGTGGTGTATGTTGAGAGACCCAGGAGTGAAATTCTGTAATTATATTACAGATACTACGTATACTGATTGTTGTGATAAATAGGTGTTCAGTGTTGGCAGGAGAGTTATAAGTGGGAGAAGGAGTATAAATGACATCAGATGAGTGGGAGGGGGCAGGGTTTAGGATGTATATCACTGCTCTGAGATAATATTAAGAGATGATTTCTAAGGTGTTTAAGGTTGTGGATTGTGGAGGAAAAGTTGGGTGAATTGCTGTAAGATGTATTGATGTTTCTGTAGTTGGGAAGGACTCTGAATTTAGTAAAGAATGCAATGCTGCAATTAAAAAGAGAAGGTGAAATATTGGGGAAGCTAGAGTTATTAGGTTGTAAAATAGCAGTTATGCTTGGAGTTATTGTAGGTAAAGAGGGGTGCATGTTAATGGAAGAAGTAGATTGGGATAGGATCAGAAGAGTAAAGGTGAGATAAAAAAGGAATGGTAGAAATGGTCTGGAGTCTAACATTTTGTAGGTTTGATATGTTATAACTGAGGTAGAGAAGTATATTGTAATTAATTCAGTAGAAGGAGACATAATTGTAAGAACAGAGGTATAGATGTTGGCATTATTCTATGGGTGTGACTATGGTAGGGTTATTCCATGGATGTGACTATGGGAGAGTTAATTGGGTGAGGTCATTAGAGGGACTGGTCTAAGGAAGTATAACTATAATGTATACGGGTGTGGCTGGAAATGGGGGTAGGTTATGGGAGCAGACTGAGCCTGAGCGGAGCAAGGGCGAATGGAGCGGGTTGAGCCAAGAAAGGTAGGAAAATACAAAACAAAAAATATCTGTTGAATTAGAAATTAAGAGGCCAGGACAAAAAGTTTTGGTGCAAGCATACTTTGGTATTATATGAAAAAAAAAAAAGAAGGGTGAGGTTTGTAAGTACTCAGAGGTATATAGTGAGGTATTTATCACTCCTGGTGAAAGGGTGGGGTTAGAGGCACATGGTGAGGTATTTGTCACTCCTGGGAAAGGGTGGGAGTTTCTAGGTATTCAGAGACATACTGTGATGGTCACTCCTGGGGAAAGGGTGGGGCTTTCTAGGTACTCAGAGGCACATGGTGAAGGTCACTCCTGGAGAAAGGGTAGGGTCTGTAGGTACTCAGAAACACATGGTCAGGATCAGTGTCACTGGTAGAGACCAGGAAAACCACCCCACCTTTGGTGTAGGGTGAGAGCCAAGGCTGCTTGGAGGGGATGTCCCTTTCAGAAGTGACGGTATCTCATCCACAGGCAGACCATTACATGTGCTGTCCCTTCCCTGCCCTTCTAAGTGCCTCTTTGTTCATATACAGTTAGGGTTGAGCTCATGGCTAAAACAGTATGGGACATCAGCCTATTCACCAAAAAATAAATAGAAATAAATTAATCTGCAAACTAGTGCTGTCTTATAGAATTCACTTGTTCTAATTGCAGTCCATAGCTTCTGCAGAGAAGATAATGTGGTACACTGATAAGTTCATGACTAAATTTACTGCCATGTCTGGTATCTGTTTGACATGTACTTTAACTATTTCTCTTACCTTTTCCTATAAATTACTATTCTTCTCATAGTGCCTCAATAGTGTAGTGGTTAGAGCATACGCTTTGCAAGCAGCTATTCCCGGTTCAATCCCCATTGTGACCTATTCATATTTGGGGTGAGGAGGTTGGTATAGCGGTGAGGAGGTTGGTATAATGGTTAAGGTATTTTGCTTATAGACAGAGGGTGCAGGGTTTGATTCTCATATGAGATAATTGACTAGGTTTAAAATGGCCCAGAAGGGCAGTTAGCCTAGTATGCAGCTATGAACTTATGCAGCTATCACTAAGTATTGGACTTACCCCTCCCTAAGAAGAATAGAATGATGTATGTGTTTGGATATCTGGAGGGAGAGCTAAGGTTATTGGCTATAGCATTTATCCTTCTGTGTCCTTTCTTAACATTTGCTTTTTTTAGACAAAAATATGCTGTGTTAGGATTTATGAGCTTGTAACAAAGTGTGGTCTGTTCCTTCTGTCAAGATGTATCTCATTTCTGCCACATATCACAGTTTCATAAGCAATGCTCACAGAGCCCTGTCTTCTATGCAGTAAACCAGTCTAAGTTGTAGAAGTAACACACACATCTAGCCACTTGTTACAGTAGCACTCTACTCCGCTGTGCTATAGCTGCAAGCATGGGAATGTCATTTAAATGTAAACCTGCACTGAATGGTTTGTCAGTCCCAAAAATGATAAAAACTACAGGGAGTTAAGACTGTAGCTAATGCTGAACTCTAGTACTGCATAACTTCAAGAATGTGTTACATTTCAGTCAAATACATTGGAGAGGTATTGTTCAATAGAATGAATTGTTTAGGGAAAAAATTCGGTATCAGGCATATCTAAGTCAGTACCTTTTAGAAAAAGACTCCAAGTTAGACCCATAATAAAGGACAGGATTATTCCCCCATGGAAGAGATGCTGTACCAATATAATAAGCAAATGCCTGCAAAATGGAAAAAAAATAAACAGGAAAGACTATCCTGCTGTATTTTATGAAATAATTAATACCCATAATGAGTTTCTGCATGGAAGGCAGCTGAAAGACATTGAAAATACAGACTCAGCAACTCTTCTGTTTCCTCTTACACAGCAACGTAAAAGCTCCACACAGAGATTTCCTTTCATAGACTCAAATATCACAGAGGAATGCAGTTTTTTTTGTTTATGCACTTGTCTAGGTGAGAAAAGAGCTCACTCTTTCTGTTTGCATTGGGTTTTGCTATGCAGTTTGGTATTATCTATGACTAAAATAAGTGTAACATGTTTAGATCTGAAGTAGACAAGAAAATACATTTTGTCAAAACATTTTTGTAGGCTGTTTGGTGGTAAAAATGTTGGATTCATCATTAAAAAATAACATATACTGTCATGTTTGATGACACTTCTGTAAGGCATAAATGTGACGAAGCAGGAGGAAAACAAATATTAAGCACAGGTGCAAATGAATGATACTTTTAGGTTCTGCCTGTGGTATGCAGCATATTTCTATTGTTCTTAGATACAAATTACACTAATTTGGCAATTAGCACAAAGGATTAATATTATGACCTATTAAAGTTCTGAACCCTGTAATCCAAGGTTTGATTCTCCAAATGTGCATTTGCCTACTGAGTGACTCTGAGCAAAAAAATTACACAGATACCTCTTAAAAGGAATGCTTTGTGTTCAGTGGGCTTTCCCAGTTACAAGTAAATAAATAAATAGCTGATAGTAAAGAAACAGTTGACTGCTGGACTGCTTTCCATAATAAGTGTTGTATATCTGTTCTTTGGATATGATCCCATATAATTGTGATCACAGTTTTTCTCATTAGAGGTAATATATAATTACCTACCATAGCATGGTAAGTCCAATCTATATCCAAATGGGATAGGTTATTTTGAGTACAAAAAAGGAAACTGGCTAGGTTTAAACTGAACTGCAGGGGCAGCTATCCTTTTATTTACCTATGCACCCATGAGAGGTAAAGGGGCATGCACCCAGAAAGATGCTGCTAAACAGATGAGGCTGTGCATCCACAGAAATCATAGGCACTTTTAAAATCCATGAGAAAAAAAATGACCTCAGCTTTACTGGTCTGGCCTTCCTCCAGAGAAGAGGTTCAGTCTGAGAGATGTCACAGCATTCACTTGCCTTGTATTTCCTTTGATCATATGAAATCATAAAAAGGCCTTAAGCACCTGTACCATACTTAATTTTTAATATAGTTATGCTAAGCATGTGGTGACATAAGACCATTTGAGAATCTCTATTTTCAGCCATCAGCCTTCAGTACGTATGTATTATTTGCTTGTGGTGGTAGTATTTTCGAATATAAATCCTTTGTACTGACCCAACATCCACACTTCTTAAAAGAAATGAATGATTGCAGGGAAGCTAGATGTTTACTCACTTTGTTTGTCTAGTGCTGTCCAGTAAAGATAAAATAAGAGATATTTATGCATTTGACTAATGAGACAGTTAAAGATTCTACCATTAGTATTTTTTTTAATCTCTTCTTACTTTTAAGTAAAATCAAATTTTTGATTCTGACATCACGTTATTTATTAGAGCCAAGGTGGGAGTCAGGAGTCAGGTTACATTTAGTTACAGAAGTAGCGTTGTAATAAGCATCAGACATGGATTATACTCTAATGTGGATTTAGGAACGTTTGGTTTACTTTGATTACAATGGCATGGAAGAAGTATTTGTGCACAGAAATTATAAAACAATGATTATATGTTAACATACGAAATAATAACCATTGAAATAATATTTGACAAATTATATTTCCCCAATATTGCTGCGGTGGTGGTGCTGCGGTAGCGTTGTCGCCTCACAGTAAGAGGTTGTCATGTTCGATTCTCAGCTAAAGTGTCGTCTGTGTGGAGACATGGGTGAATGGGCGTACCTTCGTTGAAGGTTGTGCATCAGGCTTGGCAAGTCAGTACGTAAAAAAATCTACTGCCAATCATTAGCGGACCGGAGTTCCGGTGTGGCGACCCCTAACCGGGAAAAGCATAAGGAGAATTTTTATCATAATTCTACTTGACAGGAATTTTAGTGGCTAATTCTGGATATAATGTAGGCCATTTTACAGTATTTAGAAGGTAATAAAGGAAATTATTACATTTTTATAGCCTTCTTCTTTGTGTATTTTACACTACATATATATACAGTCCTGTCCTCTACAGTAATTGTTTATTTAACATTGTATTTTGAACACTGACAAATACTGTTGTGTGGTACAGACACATTTTAACAGACAGCAAGTTAAAATATAAGACATTGGTCTTCACCAGTTAAGATCAATAAATGTTCTTGGTCAATGGAAGAATACTTACATGGTCTGTGAAATTACCAAGTTGTATTGATTGCGCATATTATATACACATCGTGCTGTATATGGACATATTTGCTTTCTACAA